>NC_069501.1:1151304192-1151354192 GCF_027579735.1 Bombina bombina | reverse complement strand
TAAAACAGATCTGGAATGTTAGTGATAGTGTAGATGGAATTTAATTCAATAGTTGTAATGAAAATGTGCTGTAACTCTTTAATATAGCGCTGAAATTCAAATACCCCGCTCTCCAGCCACCCAGTTCAAAAGTATTTTTTTGTGCAAGTTAACGGTTTGAACCATTTTCCAATTAGTGCTCTAGCTACAACAAAAGTGCCTAAAGGCAAGAGCGCTGATTGGAGAAAAGTTCAAACCTTTAGCTCACAAAAAATTACTTTTGAAGTGGGCGGCCAGAGAGCGGGATATTTTATTTTCATATCTATACTAAAAAGTAAGTTATAGGGCAACTTCATTACAGCTGATGAATTCAACTTCATATAAAATATCACTAACATTCTGGATCTGTTTTCATAAAGGGAAAAGTTTACCATCGCTTTAAAATAAAAAAAAACACCTGTCAAGTGAGTTGACAACGGTAAATTACAGTCACTAGTATCAGTGCTATTATCTGTTCAATTTGTAGTTGCGATTTACGCTCGTTGGGTTAGCGCAACTTGAGAGCTTGCATAAATGGTAGGGGAGAAAAAAGTTGCATTCAACACAACATTAATACACTTAAAAGTACAGTTACCCTCGAACACTGTCTGATCAAAAATTATTAAAAAGATATGCTATAAGGTGTCTAAATATGGGTATGTATCTATGCATGCATGTGTGTGTACATATGTATTTGTGGTTTACTGTATATATTTAACATTCTAATGTTCACTTACAGGATAATGTAATTTGTATTGTAAATACATATTTCTATATAATACCTTTACCTGTATATCTATTTCTATAGATAAATAGGTATAGATATCTATTTTACGTTAACATTATCCGATATATATAAAATAAATATTTCGTTATTTTCTGTGTGAAGAACATTAGGAATATTAAAGGTGCATCTGGGTTCTCAATTTAGGTGTAATGTGGTGTCGGGTTAGCACACCTGAAGAAATCCTAACTTTAATGCGTGTAAAATATAGATATATATTCTATGGATTATTTAGAATTGTTTACAGTATGTTTAATTTAAATAATAGCGATAAATAGCGCTCCACTCGTGATCTAGCCCTTAAAAGGCAATGTGCCTGGCTAAAATTTAAATCAATATTAAGCTAAAATTGGCTAATATAAAATGTTGACCATGGTTTTTTTTTTTTTTTTTGTACGAATTATCATTTTAAATGATTTAAGTTGAATTTTGCAATTACTAATTGCTTTGGAATGCTTAAAGTGAAAGTAAATCCTTAAACGCTAGGATTTACTATTGAAACAGATAAAGGGCACTTTCATTCATGAAGTATAAGATACTGCATATACAAAGCTCCTTTATTTGAGTGAATCGATCGCCGCTCTTAGCTCCTACAGCAGAGCACGGCTAAAAAAATTTTGGGCTAAGAGGTGACATTTTCACCCCTTAGGCAATAGCAGTGCGGTAAATCCGGCTGCCGTGGGCTGCTGTAGCAGCTAAAAACTGCGATCGATTTGAATAAAATAAAGGAGCTTTCTAGATGAAGTATCTTATACTTCATGAATGAAAGTGCCCTTTATTTGTTTCAATAGTAATTCCTAGCGTTTGTGAAACGCTAGGATTTACTTTCACTTTAAGAAACATTTATAAATAATCGAAAATGTTATATTATATGTTATATTACAAAGTAATATACGGCTCCTGCCCGGTTACGTCTTAGTTCCACCCGACTGAAAAACACAGTTAATCTGACGTCACTTTGTCACTGAGTAGCATGTTTCATAGCTTGGCTGCTCTTACTGCTAAGAACGTTTTCTTGTCATGTTATTTGCTTGTTATAAAAAGTGTTCCCTCTGTATTTATACCCTGAATTTATTTATAATAAATGTGTAATAATTTCCCCTCTTAAGCACTCCTTTATTTATTTTCTTTCTTTCTTGAGAGAAACTTCAATTTCTCTGATCAGTTTTGCTTCCTTAAAGGGACAGTCAACACCGGATGCAACTTAACTCCATACCTTAGATCAGGAATAAAAGATGCAGCTGCACTGCATCGCATGTTGATGAGCTCTAACGGTATAGGAGTAATCACCCAAAATACATATGTTTATTCTGTGTAGATATGGCCGCCAAACTCCCCCCACTGTTATGTATTTACTTTCTATTTAATTGAATCTCCCAATCATAATCCAATCCTCGGTTGGATTAGCACGCGTTCACAGAGAATCACGGATGCGCAATGGATTAGGAACAACTCAATCTAACCACTAAGGTAATCACACTTAGGATTTCGGCTTACGTTTGCGAGCGGGCATAAGATCATGCGCATTATCTAAACGGCAACGTCGCCCTTTGGAGCATGAACGAGCAGGGAAAATATTAGAGAAGGGGACGGAGGAGGGGGAGGAGTTTGGCGGCCATATCTACACAGAATAAACATGTATTTTGGGTGATTACTCCTATACCGTTAGAGCTCATCAACATGCGATGTGGTGCAGCTGCATCTTCTATTCCTGATCTAAGGTATGGAGTTAAGTTGCATCGGGTGTTGACTGTCCCTTTAATGAACCTATTCTGAAGTTTTTGTCTTTTTCAAAAAGGAGTGCCCAAATATTTCTCTATATTCATCCAGAGGTTGTACAGGGTATTTATATAGCAGCCGAATTGTGCTTTCTTCCTCCGTGTATATGCCCATTTATGTATGCTAATATCTTGCTTTTGAAGTAGCTTCCAAGCACTGAGCAATGCTTCATAGTTTGTGCCTTACATGAACCACTAAATATTTATTCTTGAATTGAGACCTAAAATGGTTTTGTGTAAAAATTGTGCTTTGTCGCACACTCTATATAAAGAGGACAAAAAGCAAAATATGTAAGGTTATGAAAATGCTGCAAATTTTCTGAACCAGCTTTTTGATTTGCAGAATTTTGCAGGCCACAGAATTTGCCTCTTGGTCTCTCTGGGGAATGTGGAACAAACACAATTTTTACACAAAAGCAAGAGTTGTTAAATGTCCTTTTAAGCAGTGTGTTGTGGCCTGCTGTGTTCTTGTTTTACAAATGTGTTATTTTATATTTGTGTAAAACCTCAATTGCCATTTATTTGCCCGTTTTATTCCAGTTTGTATGAATACCTTGAAACACAAGTACATTCAATTCATATTTAATTACTTTATATAATTTATTATTATCCAAATATTGAAACACTGCTCTCTCAGTTCCTTATCTAGGAAGGATATTGATTAACACTTTTTTTAATATAATAACCTTATAGTCCTTTAGTACAACTCTTTGTAACCTATCCTAACCAGTTGCTTAGCCATGTGCTAATATTTTCATTACTTTCCAGCTCATTGATTGTATGCAATGATCTCTGTGGTACAGTATTATAAGCTTTTATGAAATCCATATGGGTCAGTTTGTTTTGTGAGACAGTGATAAGGAACTTGGATAGAATAGTTTCATATGATTTGTTTATCATAAACCATATACTATGTCTATATCATATTGAAAAAAATATATTTGTATGCCCTCTATTTGCCTCCCCACTACTTGATGGTCAGTGGGAGCACTTCAGCTTTGCCCCTGTCCTGTGATACCACATCTTTCATGTATTCTGCCTAGAATTTCATAAATATGACCGATATACAAATAATCCACAGTGTAAATTTAAATGGACAGTCAACACCAGAATTTTTGTTGTTTAAAAAGATAGATAATCCCTTTATTACCCATTCCCCAGTTTTGCATAACAAACGCGGTTATAATAATACACGTTTTACCTCTGTAATTACTTTGTATCTAAGCCTCTGCAGACTGCCCCCTTTTTTCAGTTCATTTGACAGACTTGCACTTTAGCCAATCAGTGCTCACTCCTCGGTAAATTCATGTGCATGACCTCAATGTTATCTATGTGAAACAAATTAACTAATGCCCTCTAGTGTTCAAAATGCTTTCAGATTAGAGGCGACCTTCAAGGTCTAAGAAATTAGCATATAAACCTCCTATGTTTAGCTTTCAATTAAGAATACCAAGAGAACAAAGCAAAATTGGTGATAAATTAAATCGGAAAGTTGTTTAACATTACATGCCCTATTTGAATCATGAAAGTTTTTTTTTTGGACTTGACTGTCCCTTTAAACAGAATGAGATTGTAATATAATATTTTTGTGTATTAACAAAAATCTGGTAGATACTTTACCAATCCTATATTCAACTCAGCTTTGTTTGTACAGTCTGCCTGTTGCTTGTTTTATATATGTCTCTAATTGTTATCAGCAGATGAGATAGATAAGGAGAAAACCTGGGTTCAAACATGCTGGTGCCCATTACTTTATAGAATAAAAAGTACTTATTATAGAAACTAAACCTCTACAATTACATCTTCAATATACTTTAAGAATGCATCTACATATTCTCAGGCTATTCTTTGCTTTGAATTTATTGTTATAGCTACTTTATTTGATTATTATCCATTTAAATATGTGGCTCCTGTAGGTGGTATGTGATGCAAACTGTTCCAATTTTTTTATCACATCTTTTAAGTTTTTGGACCCCTAACAACTATCTGATACTTGTAATGGTTTTATTGATAGCCGTATAATTTTGCCTATCTCCTACCTTTTAAACCAACGTTCAGCCTACATCAGACTTCAGACCAGATATTTGGTGTAACTACCCCTTACCTTTAATAGTTGTCTGGTGTTAACCCCAATTGTGCCATATTGCTATAGATGACCGCACCAGACACAGGACAGTAGAAGAGAAGGGAGTAGAAAGCCATGGGCCTGGCTTCCGTAGTTATTCAGAAGCCAGGCATTTCCGTTCATTAGAGTACAGGTAACATGAGAGGGGAAAGGGTGGCACCTGAAGTCCTGGTTCATGTTGTGTATGAGATTTAAGAGGGGTGCTAAGTCCTTTCCTGCTGATCATCCTTTGAGATGGAAAGCAATGGAAAAGCAGTTACTCAAAATAACAGTAGGGGGGGACATGTTATTAGGAAGCTGCATAACTGGTGAGGAGGGAAAGAAAGGTGATTTGATTTAGTGCCAGGTTGCTCCACATAGTCACAATGATATAGAGTTATGCATCCCTGAACTAGAGTAATTTTTTTTTATTAACAATGCACAGTTTAGTGCCTCCCTTTTGGTTTTGAGACATTGTATAGCTTTTTATTTATTTGTTTATTTTTAGTGGTGAGTGTTTTAAAAATATTTTTCTAAACTTAAAATCTTTTTTTATGCAGTATAAAAACATGATTGGGGTTTAAAACTTGTTAAACGCTTGACAGAACTTTTGGGAGTTTTACTACCACGTCCTTTTGATTTTAGATTGATGAATAATTTAGTTTGGCAGTGTTCCTTTATTATTCACTGCAGTATGCCTGCAGTGCAGCGTGACAACAATAATTGTAAACCTATGGTTCTGAAAGAAAGCACAGCAGTAACTGTTATTATTTTGCAATGAGTCACTAGAACCTTGAAATGTATAAATCAATGGATAGCAAAAAAAAAATCTTGATTGTAACAGATTACTGCCAAAAGAATACAAAGGCATATTCCTTTCTCTCTTGTTTATATTGCAGAACACTATTCTATGTATAGAACACCAAACAATATTTTATACAAGTGCAACTTTTCCCTGCCACATAAAGAATGAGGCAATACTTCTACAATGAAATGTTAATTTGCATTAAAGGGACATTAGTGCAATATTACAATGTTCTAATTATTTGAAGCATTTTACTATTGCACAAGTGTTGCTTGGCAGCTATGGGTTCCGTTTATCAAGCTGCCATCTTGTGTCCGACTAAAAGGAAAATGATAAATCGGTTCACAAACAAGTCATCCTTATTGAAAATCATAAATTATTCTCTGTATCAATACAAATATGATGGTGATCATCCGGTGTGTTTTGATTTATCTCATCCTATTTTAGAGTTTAAAGGGACATTAAACCCAAAATATTTATTTCATGATTCAGATAGAGAATACAATTTTAAACAACATTCCAAATTACTTCTATTATCTAATTTGATTCATTCTTTAGATATCCTTTGTTCAAGAAATAGCAATGCACATGAGTGAGACAATCACACAAGGCATCTATGTGCAGCTACTGAGCCTATTTAGAAATGCTTTTCAAAAAATATCAAGAGAATTAAGCAAATTAGAAAATAAAAGTAAATTGAAAGTTGTTTAAAATTGCATGCTCTTTCTAAACCATGAAAGGAAATAATAGGTTTCATGTCCCTTTAATATTCATAATAATAATTGAATTATGTTCACTGGTATATTCATGTCTAGATCTTCAATTTACTTTCAATAGCTTTTAGGTGGTAGACAAAATAAAGGAATAGGATGCCCAGACATCTAGAATATCTGAGGAATTGTCCTAGAGCTGTTAAAAGGGCTGACATTGCAGTACCCCCACATTACTTTTGTGCTAGCAATAAGATCACTATCATGATACCACGTTGCCTATGTAATTTGAGGTTCCATCTAAACAGGGAATAAATGTAACCACTGTATAATGAGGTAATCTCAGCCAATAGCCAGTGGTGTTTTTGAAATGAGCAACCATCATTTTCATGTTCCCTTCACACATTTAAGGCTTTGACACACTGCAAGCGATGCAGTGCGAGGCGAAGCAGCTGCTTTGCGTCGCATCGCTTCTGAAGTTCAGATATTTCATCTCTGAGCACTCAGCTACGCGACCTGACAGCAGAGTGCTCAGGGATGAAAAGGCAGGACACAGCGCGCACAACTGCATCTACACGCTGCACGCTGCGCTCCGCTTGCAGTGTGTCACAGCCTTAATAAATGTACTTTGTTTTTCTGTTTTTTGGCTAGTCTGTTAGTTTGCCTAGCCAGTAGTTATAAAAACCATCTTACCTGGTATATACCTTGCACGGCCTCGCATTTACCGTGATCATGGGGTTTCTGACACCTTTGAATCACATGGGGTTTCCATATTTGCTTGCAATTGCATAAAATTTCTGCGCAAATCACATCTTCATGTCCAATTTGATACAAGGTTCAAATTTTTGTTTTCTACCTTGACTGATACCTTGGGGTACTTTTGTGTTCAACTGCCAGTAGGACATGGCTGGAGAGTTGCGGTTACATGCATATGTCATTTCTGATTGGATTACTGCTCATGTTCTGCAGCATTGTTGCTCCTAAGCAGGACCCTAACTCTGTTTAACCCTTGCAATTATTTTAAGCACAGAGCTACCTACGAGCATCTAGGTAATAATAAAGTGTTTTAATGAATTAGAACATTTTATTTTTGCGCTATTATTTTATTTAAATAGACATAACGTCCTGTTTTGTGTTGCTACCACCTTTTATTTACCTAGCAATTAAAGGGACACTAAACCCAAATTTTTTCTTTCATGATTCAAATAGAGAATACAATTTTAAACAACTTTCCAATTTACTTCTATTATCTAATTTGCTTCATGTTTTAGATATCCTTTGTTGAAGAAAGAGCAATGCACATGGGAGAGCCAATCACAGGAGGCATCTATGTGCAGCAACCAATCAGCAGCGACTGAGCCTATCTAAATATGCTTTTCAGCTAAGAATATCAAGAGAATGAAGCAAATTAGATAATAGAAGTAAATTAGAAAGTTTTTTAAAACTGCCTGCTCTTTCTAAATCATGAAAGAAAAAAATTAGGTTTCATGTCCCTTTAAGCTCAGAATCGATGTTTATTCTATTAT
Organism: Bombina bombina; assembly: GCF_027579735.1. Lineage (NCBI taxonomy): Eukaryota > Metazoa > Chordata > Amphibia > Anura > Bombinatoridae > Bombina > Bombina bombina. The sequence goes on along the minus strand of NC_069501.1, from coordinate 1,151,346,467 downwards.
ATAGTACAAGAACAAACTCCTTCCTTTTTTTTTTTTTTTTTGTAAAACAGATGATGCATTTTAGGTTCCAGTTGTGAATAACCAGTGTGGAGAAATATAGCTCTATTCTATATTTCTTGCTGTAATGCATATAGTGTGTATGACATTTCATTTGTACTTTTAATGTTTAATTTAAAGCAGGGCCGGGTATGTAGGGATATTTTTTACCCTGCTTATCATTTTGCTTATTATTTTTGTGATCCCAGTGGCATTCAGTGCAGCTTTACAGCTCTTTTGCTTCCCTTTGCAGTGCTTGATGAAGCTGACAGGATCCTAGACATGGGCTTTGCAGATACAATGAATGCAATTGTAGAAAACCTTCCAAAGAAACGTCAAACTCTCCTCTTCTCTGCAACGCAGACAAAATCTGTTAAGGATCTTGCACGTTTGAGCTTGAAAGATCCAGAGTATGTGTCGGTTCATGAAAAAGCAAAATTCAGGTAGGTTTATTTTTTTATGTTTTGGCTGCCAGAGTGACGTTCCAAATGCTGAAACACCAACCGTAACTTTTTATAGCATATAATATAGTACAAATATAAAGGGCTCATTGTCCTGCCCGCAGCTCTCATAGCACAACGGGCTTTGTCTGTACAACTGTCCTTAAAGGAACTAATAGTGACATCTCGCCTTATTGGTAACAGATGGCATTACTGTTGGATCACATCTAGGTCTGGGAAGCTCTAATGTTGGGATCATAATCAATTATCAGCCAGACATTTAAAAGTCTTTGATTTGTGCCACACACCTGTTAATGCCAGTCTAGGTAATATCCCAAGAGCTCAATATCTGTTTCATTTTTTTTTGTGCTATTAAATATTTTAAGGGTATGATGTTTCTGTTTTATGATATTTTCTCATTATTTTTTTCCTCTTTTGCACCACAGGGTACGCACTATCAGTAAATACTTTTTTGATGCTTAACGTTATTCTATTTAGTTGCTTTGCTAACAACATTTTTTAATAATTACTGAATTACCTGCATAGTTGTTAGAAATGTATTTTATTTACTGAAAGGGGCATATACATACATACATACATACATACATACAAACTTACATACATACACACGTTTGTGGACACCCCTACTTATTGATTTTCAGCTACAACCATTGCTAGCAGGTGCATAAAATCTGGCAAATAGTCATGAAATCTCCATAGATACTGTATCCATTGGCAGTACAATGGGTGAGAAAAAAAAATGTAAAAATGAAGCTCTCCAAAATGCCAAAGTTTCAGTGCTTTATTTTAGAAAGTGCAGAGTCAAACAGCCACTAGTACAATGGGTGAGCTCAGTGACTTTAAACGTGGCACCATTGCCACAAGACAGTTTGTAAAATGTTTGCCTAGACCAACATTAAAGGGTTAGAAATCGTTGCACATGTATAATTAAATAAAACAGATCATCATGATATTAAATATTATACAGGTATAATATATATACAGGGGAAATAATCAGCTGATTAGTAAACATGGTTATTTTACCTGCTCTCCTCCAAGGTAATCCTGACAATCTGGCCTGTTAGGGAGGCCTGAGGGCAGGTTTGAAAACCAGTGGTCTAGGGGTACTTTGAAGAGGATTAGGCGACATCGTAAGGAGATAAGCATGCAAAGTCTGCTCTCCCTGGAACTCCGGTGTCAACGTCATGATCCACGTGTCGTGCATGACGCGCCGCAGAAGAGAAGACTATGGGGCTGAATTTGCACATGCATTAGTCAGCAAATAGCTTTAATGCGCATGCGGGCCACTGTGATGTTTCTACCTTGGTGTTGTTATAGAGGCACATATTGCACCAAGCCCATTATTTTACTCAATATTATTTTTATTATAAAAATGACAAGAAAACCTATAGCAAACTTTTAAAAGCTACCATTTACAAATATATTTATCATATATAGAAGTTTTAAATAGTTGGAAAAAATGTAGTTTCCTATACCTTTTAGTGCTAATATTATTAAATATATGCGTCTAGGAGCAATAGCCCAGCCATGCAGTGGTAGATCAAGAAGCACAACTCAGATTAAGTAAAATTTAATGTTAAACAAATAATAATAACTTCTGGTATGTGGTCAACAACCCAGTCTATGCCATAAAGTTCTAATCCTCTCCGGTAGGTCAAGTATCACTGTGCCAACAATGTACCAACTTAGCAGTTCACTCCTGGCTTGTTTGAGGCGCAACTAAGTAGTCTGCCGCTGTTGGGTGAAAATCACAATACCTCCAAAACCTCTACTTGTCTGGGAATCGACCGGACTTTCTCAAGAGGGTTTAATATTAAGTGATTTAGCATGTCCAGGATTGCCTCTTAAATAGGAGTACCAACTCCCCCTTGTGGAGTTAAATAAATACTTTCAATTTACACATATGAAATTGATACATGGAGATATCTTCTAAAAAAATATACAATTTAACAATAAAACAATTATACTGTTCTAAAAGATGTGTACACACATGCATGCCCCCAGAAAAGTTAATGGAATATTTACTACATAATTCCGGAGAGTACAATATAAAAACAATGTATTGGGAAAAATATATATGTACATATCAAAGTGATCCCCTCACACATTGCATTACATAGTTTTAACTACATGTACACAAAATGGAAGATATTACCCCCCTCCCGTATACACACATGTAAGTACCCTAAGAGGACAAATTATTTTCCAGATTTTTCCCACAGAAAATTATTAATTCCCTTTTACAATGAAATAAAATGCAATTGAGAGACACTTCACATATATGCATGTAAATCTAAATCCACATTTAACCCATATGGTTGTAATGTACCAAGTTTGAAAATGCAATATGTTTCCTGTGCTCCTAAAACTCTACCAAACCAGTTTGAACTGTTTCTAGATTTACCAAAGTATATGAGAAAATTAACTTTAAAAAAGATATTTTATCAAAAATCCAAAAAACTAGTGGAATATATAATCAAGAACAACTAGAATTCAGAGACTTGGATACCTTAAAAGTATTAAGGGATCTGGGGAGCGAGAGTCATATGAGGGAATATAAACCTGAAGCACACAACTTGGATATGAGCGATCTTCTAAACTTGTCTACATATGAGGAAGATCCTAAAATTTCACAGACAAAACTTAAAAAGAAATCACCCTTATTACAAGAAGATTTGAAGAAGGGATTTAGCCAAACCGACATTTTTGAATAAACATAATGATAATCTTAGTGTTCCAGAAAGAACAGACATGATTATTTAATGAAGCCAATCACTTCCTAGGTGACCATGATACCTATATGGTATTAGAAAGGGATACAACTTCCCAGTATGTTAAAATTTTGAATACGTTAAGTTGAGCAAAAAACATGAACATGCTTACTAATGCCGAATACCATTTGTTGTTTGAGCTACACCCCAAAATATCAATGTTTTATCATCTTCCAAAACTTTATAAAGATGCATGTAATCCACCAGATCGCCCAATAGTGTCTGGCATTAGTTCACTATGTGATAACTTTTCCAAATATGTGGACTTTTATCTTCAACCCGTAGTCCAGAAGACATCGGCCTACCTGAAGGATACAACAGAAACTATTGGAATGTTTGAAGGTATAACTTGGGAGACAGATTTTTGGTGGTTAATGTGCAATGTTGCCTCCCTCTATACATGCATTCCCCACAAAGGAGGGGTTGAGGCAGTTAAGGATGAATTATGTAGGTGGAATATACCAGGTTTACATATTGATTTTATACTGGAAGCCATTACTTTTATCCTAGTACATAATTATTTTGTCTTTGAAAATGTTTTATAATCAGATACAATGCACTGCGATAGGGGCAACATTTGCCCCATTGTATGCCAATATTTACATGAATAATTTTGAAAGACCTTACATTTGGCAAAATAATCCATATCAATCTAATTTAATAAAGTACTATAACTACATAGATGACGTAATTATTTAATGGAAAGGGATTAGTGAGTAAATTTAAAAAAAAAAATCTCAATAACTTTTTAAAGTTTATAGGGAAATACCCACAAGATCAGATGGAACTTTTGGATTTGAAACTAAATATTGAAAATTGCAATAGAGTAGCTGTCTAAAATGTTCGAAAATCCAACTGAGAAAAAGTTATATTAATGCCAAAAAGTGTGCACAAGAAACAATGGATTAAATATGTGCCATATGGACAATAACTTTAGAATAAGACGTAAGTTTACCCATGTACATTATTACATGAAAGAAGCAGAGGTCCTTGATAATAAGTTTAGAGAAAAGAGATATGATGAGAATACATTAATGGGAGTTAAACAAAAGGCACTCAATTGTGATAAATATTAAATGTTAAATATGCAATAGGAGATTCTAGTAAAGGAAGCAGAAATGCTAAATTACAGGAATTTTCATCATCACATTTAATGAAGGAGCAAGAGCAGTAAAGCGTCTGCTTAAGAAACATTGGGCTATTTTAAAGGCTCTGTTTTGGCCCGTTATAGGTGATAATGCCCAAATAACATTTAAGAGAGGAAGAAATCTTAAAAATCTGTTGGGCCCCAAGTAAATTAAGATCAAATATGGTTATAAAAAAGAATTTTTTTTTTTTTGAGTGTTGCCAATGGAACTTTCAAATGTGGAAAAACAATATGTAACTTGCGCCCATGTGGATAGATCAGTGATGTATCACAATCTTAATAGGTCTGCTGAGTTCAATATTGGTGTGAGAACTAATTGTGATTCCACATTTGTAGTGTACTTATTAACATGTGGGTGTGGGCAAAGGTGCATAAAATGTAAAATAAGAACAAGGGTAAATGGCCATCTGTATAATATCAAGAATGTTAGAGAAAATGTATCAAACATAGTGTGCCTTTGCACTTTCAAAATGGTCATAATAGTAATCCTGAATCATTAAACGTAAAGGTGATTAACTGGATACCCCCTACTATAACTAATAGATTATTAAAATTAAGACAACAGGAAACGTATTGCATTTTCAAACTCTGTACATTACAACCATATGGGTTAAATGTGAATTTCGATTTGCATGCATATATCTGAAGTCTCTCTCAATTGCATTTTATTTCATCATAAAAGGGAATTAGTCATTTTAACTTTTTTGATGTTCAATTTTAAATTTTAATTTCTTTCATGTAATTGGCAAGAGTCCATGAGCTAGTGACATATGGGATATACAATCCTACCAGGAGGGGCAAAGTTTCCCAAACCTCAAAATGCCTATAAATACACCCCTCACCACACCCACAATTCAGTTTTACAAACTTTGCCTCCTATGGAGGTGCTGAAGTAAGTTTGTGCTAAGATTTCTACGTTGATATGCGCTTCTCAGCATTGTTGAAGCCCGATTCCTCTCAGAGTACAGCAAATGTCAGAGGGACGTGAAGGGAGTATCACCTATTGAATACGATGATTTCTCTAACCGGGGTCTTTTTCATGGGTTCTCTGTTATCGGTCGTAGAGATTCATCTCCTACCTCCCTTTTCAGATTGACGATATACTCTCAATTTACCATTACCTCTACTAATAACTGTTTTAGTACTGGTTTGGCTATCTGCTATATGTGGATGGGTGTCTTTTGGTAAGTATGTTTTTTATTTCTTAAGACACCTCAGCTATGGTTTGGCACTTTATGCATTTATATAAAGTTCTAAATATATGTATTGTACTTATATTTGCCATGAGTTAGGTTCATGTATTTCCTTCAGCAGACTGTCGGTTTCATATTTGGGGAATTTAAACATTTTAAGAAATTTATTTCTTACCTGGGGTTTAGTCTTTTTTTTTTTTTTTCTCAATTGACTACTTTCTTGCTATTGCTATTAGGTCCGCGGGTGTGTCAAATGCTAAACTTTATTGCGTCATTCTTGGCGCGGAAAAAGACGTTTATGACGCAACTTCGTCATTTCCGGCGTCATACGTGACGCCGAGACCTTTCACACGGCGGCGTCATTAGTGATGCGAGTGTGTCATTTCCGGTTATTTTTGGCGCCAAAAAAGTTTACGTTGCGTTGTGCGTCATTATTGGCGCCAAATTTTTTGCATTATTTCAATACCCCATTGATGTTTGCCTCTTGCTTTTTTCTCTATCAGAGGCCTATGCTTTTGCATTTTTTTCCCATTCCTGAAACTGCCATATAAGGAAATAGATAATTTTGCTTTATATGTTGTTTTTTCCTCTTACATTGAGCAAGATGTCCCAATCTGATCCTGCCTCAGAAGTTTCTGCTGGAACATTGCTGCCTGACATCGGTTCTACCAAAAAGCTAAGTGCATTTGTTGTAAAAGTGTAGAAATTATTCCACCAAATGTCATTTGTAATAGTTGTCATGATAAACTTTTACATGCAGATAGTGTTTCCATCAGTAATAGTACATTGCCAGTTGCAGTTCCTTCAACTTCTAATGTACATGATATACCTGTAAATTTTAAAGAATTTGTATCTGATTCTATTCTGAAGGCTTTGTCTGCATTTTCACCTTCTAATAAACGTAAAAGGTCTTTTAAAACTTCTCATTTAGCTGATGAAATTTCAAATGACCAGCAACATAATAATTTATCCTCTTCTGATGAGGATCTATCTGATACAGAAGATCCTTCCTCAGACATTGACAGTGACAAATCTACTTATTTATTTAAAATAGAGTATATGCGTTCTTTATTAAAAGAAGTGTTAATTACTTTGGATATTGAGGTAACCAGTCCTCTTGGCGTTCAGTCTAATAAACGTTTAAATGCTGTTTTTAAACCTCCAGGGGTTTCCCCAGGGGTTTTTCCTATTCCTGATATGATTTCTAGGGAATGGAATAAGCCAGGTACTTATTTTATTCCTTCTTCAAGGTTTAAAAAATTGTATCCTTTACCAGAAAAATCTATAGAGTTTTGGGAAAAAAAAACCAAAGTTTATGGGGCTATTTCTACTCTTGCTAAACGTACCACTATTCCTATGGAAGATAGTACTTCCTTTAAGGATCCTTTAGATAGGAAGCTTGAATCCTATCTAAGGAAGGCCTATTTATATTCAGGTCATCTTCTCAGACCTGCTATTTCTTTGGCTGATTTGCAGCTGCCTCAACTTTTTGGTTGGAGAATTTAGCGCAACAAGATTTGGATCCTGACATATGTAGCATTACTCGCTTAATGCAACATGCTAATAATTTTATTTGTGATGCCATTTTTGATATTATCAAAATTGATGTTAGATCCATGTCTTTAGCTGTATTAGCTAATAGAGCTTTGTGGCTTAAATCTTGGAATGCTGATATGACATCTAAATCTAGATTACTATCTCTTTCTTTCCAAGGTAATAATTTATTTGGTTCTCATTTGGATTCTATTATTTCAACTATCACTGGAGGAAAAAGAGTTTTTCTGCCTCAGGATAAAAATCCTAAGGGTAAATCTAAGGCTTCTAATCGTTTTCGTTCCTTTCGTCAAAATAAGGAACAAAAACTCAATCCTCCTCCCAAGGAATCTGCTTCCAGTTGGAAGCCTTCCTCTAATTGGAATAAATCCAAGCCATTTAGGAAACCAAAGTCTGCCCCTAAGTCCGCATGAAGGTGCGGTCCTCATTCTAGCTCAGCTGGTAGGGGCCAGATTAAGGTTTTTCAAGGATTTTTGTATAAAATCTGTCCAAAATCATTGGATTCAGAGCATTGTCCCTCAGGGGTATCGAATAGGATTCAAAGTAAGACCTCCTGTGAGAAGATTTTTTTCTCTCACGCATCCCTGTAAATCCAGTAAAAGCTCAGGCTTTTCCGAAGTGTGTTTCAGATCTGGAGTCTTCAGGGGTAATCATGCCAGTTCCTCCTCAGGAACAAGGTTTGGGGTTTTATTCAAACCTATTCATTGTACCAAAGAAAGAAAATTTATTCAGACCAGTTCTGGATCTAAAAATTTTGAATCGTTATGTAAGAGTACCAACTTTCAAGATGGTAACTATAAGGACTATTCTGCCTTTTGTTCAGCAAGGACATTATATGTCCACAATAGACTTGCGGGATGCATACCTTCATATTCCGATTCATCCAGAACACTATCAGTTTCTGAGATTCTCTTTTCTAGACAAGCATTACCAATTTGTTGCTCTTCCATTTGGCCTAGCAGCAGCTCCAAGAATCTTTTCAAAGGTTCTGGGTGCCCTACTATCTGTAATCGGAGAACAGGGTATTGTGGTTTTTCTTTATTTGGACGTTATCTTGGTACTAGCTCAGTCTTTACATACTGCAGAATCTCACACAAATCAACTAGTGTTGTTTCTTCGGAAACATGGTTGGAGGATCAATTTACCAAAAAGTTTCTCGATTCCTCAGACAAGGGTCACCATTTTAGGCTTCCAGATAGATTCAGTGTCCATGACTCTTTCTCTAACAGACAAGCGACGTTTAAAAATGGTCGCAGCATGCCGGCACCTTCAGTCTCAGTCATTCCCTTCAGTGGCTATGTGCATGGAAGTTTTAGGTCTCATGACTGCAGCATCGGACGCGATCCCCTTTGCTCGTTTTCACATGAGACAGCTTTGCATGCTGAATCAATGGTGCAGGGATTATACAAAGATATCACAATTAATATCCTTGAATCCCAATGTACGACAATCTCTGACATGGTGGATAGATCTCCATCGTTTGATTCAAGGGGCTTCCTTTGTTCGGCCAACCTGGACTGTGATTTCAACAGATGCGAGTCTTTCAGGTTGGGGAGCTGTTTGGGGATCTCTGACAGCACAAGGGGTTTGGAAATCTCAAGAGGCGAGATTACCAATAAATATTTTAGAACTCCGTGCAATTCTCAGGGCTCTTCAGTCTTGGCCTCTTCTAAAGAGAGAACCGTTCATTTGTTTTCAGACAGACAATATCACAACAGTGGCATATGTCAATCATCAGGGTGGGACTCACAGTCCCCAAGCTATGAAAAAAGTATACTTGCTTGGGCGGAATCCAGCTCCTGTCTAATCTCTGCGGTGCATATCCCTGGTGTAGACAATTGGGAGGCGGATTGTCTCAGCCACCCGACTTTACATCCAGGGGAGTGGTCTCTCCATCCAGATGTGTTTTCTCAGATTGTTCAGATGTGGGGTCTTCCAGAGATAGATCTCATGGCCTCTCATCTAAACAAGAAACTTCCCAGATACCTGTCCAGGGATGTTCAGGCGGAAGCAGTGGATGCACTGACACTTCCTTGGTGTTATCATCCTGCTTACATCTTCCCGCCTCTAGTTCTCCTTCCAAGAGTGATCTCCAAAATCATCATGGAACAGTCTTTTGTGTTGCTGGTGGCTCCAGCATGGCCACACAGGTTTTGTTATGCGGATCTGGTTCGGATGTCCAGTTGCTCGCCTTGGCCACGTCCGTTACGGCCGGACCTACTATCTCAAGGTCCGTTTTTCCATCAGGATCTCAAATCATTAAATTTGAAGGTATGGAAATTGAACGCTTAGTTCTAAGTCATAGAGGTTTCTCTGACTCAGTGATTAATACTATGTTACAAGCTCGTACATCTGTCTCTAGAAAGATTTATTATAGAGTTTGGAAGACTTACATTTCATGGTGTTCTTCTCATAAATTCTCCTGGCATTCTTTTAGAATTCCTAGAATTTTACAGTTCCTTCAGGATGGTTTGGATAAGGGTTTGTCTGCAAGTTCCTTGAAAGATCAAATCTCCGCTCTTTCTGTTTTATTTCACAGAAAGATCGCTATACTTCCTGATATTCACTGTTTTGTACAAGCTTTAGTTCGTATTAAGCCTGTCATTAAATCAATTTCTCCTCCTTGGAGTCTTAATTTGGCTCTGAAGGCTTTACAGGTTCCTCCATTTGAGCCTATGCATTCTTTGGACATAAACTACTTTCTTGGAAAGTGTTGTTCCTTTTGGCTATCTCTTCTGCTAGAAGAGTTTCTGAGCTATCTGCTCTTTCTTGTGAGTCTCCTTTTCTGATTTTTCATCAGGATAAGGCAGTTTTGCGGACTTCTTTTCAATTTTTACCTAAGGTTGTGAATTCTAATAACATTAGTAGAGAAATTGTTGTCCCTTCCTTATGTCCTAATCCTAAGAATTCTTTGGAAAGATCCTTACATTCTTTGGATGTGGTAAGAGCTTTGAAATATTATGTGGAAGCTACTAAAGATTTCTGGAAGACTTCCAGTCTATTTGTTTTATTTTCTGGTCCTAGGAAAGGTCAGAAGGCTTCTGCTATTTCCTTGGTTGAAACTTTTGATTCATCAAGCTTATTTGGAGTTGGGTCAGGCCCCGCCTCAGAGAATTACAGCTCATTCTACTAGATTGGGCTCCACTTCGTGGGCTTTTAAGAATGAAGCTTCAGTTGATCAGATTTGCAAAGCGGCAACTTGGTCCTCTTTGCATACATTTACTAAATTCTACCGTTTTGATGTATTTGCTTCTTCAGAAGCAGTTTTTGGTAGAAAAGTTCTTCAGGCAGCTGTTTCAGTATGATTCTTCTGCTTTTTGATTTGTTTTTTTCTTTCAAAAATGGAAATAAACGTATATTTTTTGGGTTGTGGATTAATTTTTGCAGCGGAATATGGCTGTTTTTATTTTTATTCCCTCCCTCTCTAGTGACTCTTGAGTGGAAGACTCCATATCTTGGGTATTGATATCCCATATTTCACTAGCTCATGGACTCTTGCCAATTACATGAAAGAAAACATAATTTATGTAAGAACTTACCTGATAAATTCATTTCTTTCATATTGGCAAGAGTCCATGAGGCCCACCCTTTTTATGGTGGTTATGATTTTTTGTATAAAGCACAATTATTTCCAAATTTCCTTTGTTGATGCTTTCTACTCCTTTCTTTATCACCCCACTGCTTGGTTATTCGTTAAACTGAATTGTGTGTGTGGTGAGGGGTGTATTTATAGGCATTTTGAGGTTTGGGAAACTTTGCCCCTCCTGGTAAGATTGTATATCTCATATGTCACTAGCTCATGGACTCTTGCCAATATGAAAGAAATGAATTTATCAGGTAAGTTCTTACATAAATTATGTTATCTGCAATAGATGTTGTCCTCTTAGGGTACTTTATATATGTGTGTATACGGGGGAGATCTTCCATTTTGCGCACATGTAGTTAAAACTATGTATGCAATGTGTGAGGGGATCCCTTTGGTATGTACATATATATTTTCCCAATACACTTTTTTTTATATGGTGTACTCCATAATTATCTAGTACAGTGTTTCTCAACTCCAGACCCCAGGACCCTTAACAGGCCAGATATTCATTATATCTTAACTAGAGCACAGGTAAAATATTCAGCTAATTGGTGAGAGCTGGTTAGTAACCATTGTTACTGACCAGCTGATTATTTCACCTGTGCCCTAGTTAAGATACAATGAATATCTGGTCTGTTAAGGGTTCTGAGGACTGGAGTTGAGAAACACTGATCTAGTAAATATTCCATTATAAATATCAAACCTAAATCCTTTTCTGGGGGCATGCATGTGTGTCTTTTAGAAAAGTATTTTTATTGTTAAATTTTATATTTTTTAGAAGGCATCTTTGTGCATCAATTTCATATGTGTAAATTGAATGTATTTATTTAACAGAGTATGAAAGGGAGAGAAAGATTGGGGCTTAACTAGCACTTTTTTACTAGTATATTGTGATAAAGTTAAAACTTAACTTTTAATAATGTGCATCCCCAAGGCAGAACATACAGTGATCTGAGATGTCATCGCAGAAAATGCAGCATGTCTGCAGAAAGAATGGGACATATGCAGGAACTGTCAGCGATTTAACTTTGCAGCACTGCTCCACATTAGGCTGTTCTTTTCAAACAGAGCTGTGCTCTGGCTGCATTGTGTACGTTTTTCTTAACACAGTGCATTCAGAGCAAAGTGCTGTTTGAAGTGAACAGTCAAATATGCAGTAGAGCCGCAAAGCAGCAGTGTATTAATTGTTGACTGGCTCTCAGAGATTTTTCCTAACCCGCCACCCTAGCCTTTCCCAGTCTGCAAAGCTGTTTTTTCTGAATGTAAGATGTTAGTATGAGCAATGCACCTTTTTTAATACTACACTTCTATGTTAGACAAAGAGAAAAGGAAACAAATTTATTCAAGGGACATTTTAGAAATATTTTTTTGTCTGCAGCTAATTTGCAATGCAATTTTCAACTACTGCACTATATTATAAAACTTTAAAAATGGCTTTATTCTCCAGTTAACCAACACATTACAATTGTACTGGTGCTTTAGTGCAGCTAACTAATTTAGAATTGAATTTTATTTAAAAATTACCTGCAGAAAATTTTTCACTAAAAAAATCTCATCGCAGAAAGTGAAAAAAAGTTCTGCCTCTGGGATGTGCATTAAAAATAAAATGAAGGGTCACCCCTTCCAAAAAACAATGTACTAAACCAGCCATTAATACTAAATTAAATTATGTTCGAATCGTGCAATTACCCCCACCCCCCGGTTTCCTGGCCAATATCCGCTCACGTCGGCTTCAGGTGCCATTTGTATCTAATATTTTTATTTAACCCCACAAGTGTGAGTTGGTACTCCTAGTTAAGAGGCACTCCCGGACATGCTAGTTCACTTTTAATATGAAACCATCTTGAGAATGTTCCGTCGATACCCAGATGGAACGCGTAGAGGTCTTTGGAGATATTGTCACGCTACCCAACAGCCTTATACTACGAAGTTGCGTCTCAAACAAGCCTTGAGTCTGAACTGCTACGTTGTTACATTGTTGTTTGTATTTCATGTGTGGTTAGTGCTCCTGCAGTTAGTGCGGGAGGGGGGGGGGGCGATAGTGGGTGGGACCGCTGCACTACAGAAGAAAAAAAAGTTGAGAGCGACAGGGAAGGGAGGGAGAGGGGATCCAAGTTGATGGGGATTTTGGCCCGTGTACACAGGCTTTAGGACTAGTTGATTATAATCTTCCTTCTCATTTACTTTCTATATTTCTGCGTTGAATGTGTTCTTTGCGTGATGAGTTGTGCTTTCCTTGTTTGATCTACATTAAAGGGACAGTATACACATTTTCATATAACTGCATGCAATAGACACTGCTATAAAGAATAAGATGCACAGATACTGATATAAAAATCCGGTATAAAACTGTTTAAAAACTTACTTAGAAGCTCTCAGTTTAGCTCTGTTGAAAAGGTAGCTGGAAAGCCCACTGCAAGTGGCAAATAAGACACTCCCTCCCCCTTCTTTTGCATATGAAAAGAACCTTTACACAAACAGGAGCAAGCTGGAGTAGGTAGCTGACGGTATTCTCATAAAACTTTGGGGCTTGGTTAGGAGTCTGAAAATCAGAGCAATGTTATTTAAAAATAAGCAAAACTATACATGTTTTAAAAAAAAAACTTTATGGGCTACATAAATCATCTACAAAACCTTTATGCAAAGAAAAAATAAGTGTATAATGTCCCTTTTAAGCCTGCAGCAACAGAGTTTAGCTGAATACATTTAAAGGGCCATTCAAGTCAAAATTAAACTTTCATAATTCATATAGAGCATGGGCCACATCTTGAGGATATCGGAACTAGAGCACATGTGAAATAATCAGCTGATTAGTAAACATGGTTATTTTACCTGCTCTCATCCACGGTAATCCTGAAAACCTGGCCTGTTGGGGAGGCCTGCGGACATGTTTGAAAACCAGTGATATAGAGCATTCAACTTTAAAGAAAAAGTATGGAAAATCATGTAATGGCAGAGGACTACATGTAGCCTATGTAAAATAAGTTAGAAGAGGATATAAACTTAGTGGGTCTATGTGATGCAGAAGGGTTTGGCCTCTGCTTATTTGTACCGGTTCTGGGATGGAAGTATTTTAGTTACGTTGTCTGTGGTCTTGATCTGTAATGTTGGACTTAAATTTGAATCTCTTCTGTGGTGAAATCTGTCTGTTAATTTTAAATGATGTATTATGTCTTGACATTAATAAGCATTTTGTACCACAAGATGGAGCTGCTTTTATAATGTATACAAAGAAAGTATTAAACTTTGTTTTAAATAGAACAACCTTCTCAGTGGACTCTATGGGACTAGTTTTTATTTTTCTCATTCCTAACCAATCCCACTTTTTAGCTAACAAGAGAGAGGATCATTTTTAATAATGATAAATAACTTTTAGAATTGGGTTAAAAGGAATATAACTTTATAAAATGCTTTGGCTTCAATTTTTAGGTAGAAGCGGGGGGAAAAAACAGACTTTATCACCGCATGTGCATATATATTTTATAATAAATGTATACTTGAATAGGGATTACTAAAGATATTCTGGTATATATTGTATAATGAAAAAAAGCTATAAATGTGTGTGTATGAACTGAAGTTTTATACACCAGATCTGCTTGTCACACACATTAGACTAGTTTTAAAAAAAATGCTGTTTACTTTTACTCTCCAAATTAGTTTTTTGCTGTGACTGATAGTGATGTTTCCCCATATGTATGCATTTTTATTGATATTCGCTACAACTCTTTAAATTGCTACAGCTGTTTTATTTTTATTTTTTCCCGGTAGATATTCCAGTTTGTGCAAAGGCATTTTGTATACTCCCGTATAGCACTGTGAAGAAAAAAAAAGATCTTATAGTTATTATAGGTATTAACTTAAAAACATTAAAGTTGAACAAATAATAAACAAACATAACTGGAAAATGTTAACATTAATCTGTTGCGTAGTTTGAGATATTTAAAAGGGCGTATTCCAGTCAGCTAGATGAGCCACATACAGTGCTTTGCACAGGTTTTTGCAGGGTTTTCAAAGACAAGATCATTCAAATTCATTAGAAAATACTTCTGGTCTCTAGACATGAGTACAAATATGATCTCAGGAAGAAGTCTTTACATTTAAACTGCAGGCCTTTTTGAATGATCTAGTTTAGCCCTTAGCACTGTGAAAAACCTTTTGTGCATTTGACACATTTTGATTTACCTGAGAAAAGTATGAAGTGGAATTTTTATTTTTGTATTTATATTTTTCTGTCATTTGTGAACCAATTCTGTGGTGCTATTAGACATAAAGTCCCATTGATCACAAGACAAGGTTCTCACAAAGAAGTTCTTCGGCAGAGCCACCCCCTGCTCTCGTTCTACATTTCAGTATGTATCGACGCTGTTATCTCTAAAGTCAGACCACCGTTGCTTCTTAACTTTTGTTAAAGGGACACTGAACCCAAATTTTTTCGTGATTCAGATAGAGCATGCAATTTTAAGCAACTTTCTAATTTACTCCTATTAAATTTTCTTCATTCTCTTGGTATCTTTAATTGAAAAGCAAGATTGCAAGTTTAGGTGCCGGCCCATTTTTGGTGAACAACCTGGGTTGTTCTTGCTGATTGGTGGATTGATTTAACCGACCAATAAACGAGTGCTGAAACAAAAAGAAAACTTAGATGCAAATAAAGATAGCAAGAGAACGAAGAAAAATTGATAATAGGAGTAAATTAGAAAGTTGCTAAAAATTGCTGCTCTATCTGAATCACGAAAGAAAAAATTTGGGTTCAGTGTCCCTTTAAGCACCATCGACTGCACAGCAAGGGCTCCAAAACAGCTCCCACTTTTTAAAGGGACTGTTAACACCAAATATATTATTGTTTAAAAAGATATATAATCCCTTTATTTGCCATTCCCCAGTTTTGCATAACCAACACAGTTATAGTAATACTTTTTACATTTATGATTACCTTGTATTTAAGCTTCTGCATATCTCCTTATCTCAGATCTTTTGACAGAAATGCATTTCAGACAATTTGTGCTGACTCATAAATAACTCCATTAGAGTGAGCACAATGTTATCTATATGGCACACACAAACAAACAGTACATGTTATTATTTATTCACAGCCAGAGAGGGAGATAAGAGGTGGACTGCAGAGTCTTGGCAATCAGCCTTTAACAAAAAATACAGAGAGAAAAAAACAAAACAACTTTGATGATAAAAGTAAATTGGAAAGTTGTTACATGCCCTAACTGAATCATGAAACTTTTTAATTTGGACTTTTCTGTCCCTTTAATAAATGGAGCCCACGGTCTCAAATTATTTTTTATTAATTGTTTTTTCAAAAAGTTTACACAATAACAACAGTGTATATTCATAGAGGCACGTGCTCATTGAATAATATAGTGTATACAGTCCTGGCCAAAAGTTTTGAGAATGACACAAATATTAATTTTCACAAAGTCTGCTGCTTCAATGTTTTTAGATCCCTTTTTTTTTTTTTTAAGATGTTACTATGGTATATTGAAGTAGAATTACAAGCATTTCATAAGTGTCAAAGGCTTTTATTGATGATTACGTTTTATGCAAAGAGTCAATATTTGCAGTGTTGTCCCTTCTTTTTCAAGACCTCTGCAATTCGCCCTGGCATGCTGTAAATCAACTTCTTGGCCACATCCTGACTGATGGCTGCCCATTCTTGCATAATTAATGCTTGGAGTTTGTCATAATTTGTTTGGGGGGGGGGGGTTTGTTCACCCGCCTCTTGAGGATTGACCACAAGTTCTCAGTGGGATTAAGGTCTGGAGAGTTTCCTGGCCATGGACCGAAAATTTCGATGTTTTGTTCCCCAAGCCACTTAGTTATCACTTTTTTGCCTTATGGCAAGGTGCTCCATCATGCTGGAAAAGGCATTGTTTGTCACCAAACTGTTCTTGGATCGTTGGGAAAAGTTGCTCTTGGAGAATGTTTTTGTACCATTTGTTATTTATGGCTGTGTTTTTAGGCAAAGTTGTGAGTGAGCCCACTCCCTTGGCTGAGAAAACATCTTGAGAACATTCATGTGTGGGGTTGCTTAACGGTTGGCATGACACAGGACTGGTGGTAGCGCTCACCTTTTCTTCTCCGGACAAAGTTTTTTCCGGATGCCCCAAACAATTGGAAAGGGGATTCATCAGAGAAAATTACTTTACACCAGTTCTCAGCAGTCCAATCCCTGTACCTTTTGAAGAATATCAGTCTGTCCCTGATGTTTTTCCTGGAAAGAAGTGGCTTCTTTGCTGCCCTTCTTGACACCAGGCCATCCTCCAAAAGTCCTTGCCTCACTGTGTGTACAGATGCACTCAAACCTGCCTGCTGCCATTCCTGAGCAAGCTCTGCACTGGTGGTGCCCGATCCCGCAGCTGAATCAACTGTAGGAGACGGTCCTGAATCTTGCTGGACTTTCTTGGTCGCCCTGAAGCCTTCTTCACTACAATTGAACCTCTCTCCTTGAAGTTATTGATGATCCGAAAAAATTGTTGATTTAAGTGCAATCTTAGTAACAGCAATAGGCCTGTTAATCATGGTTAACAGAGGAAGAACAATGATTTCAAACACCACCCTCCTTTTAAAGCTTCAAGTCTGTTCTAACTCAATCAGTATGACATAGTGGTCTCCAGCCTTGTTCTCGTCAACACAGACACCTGTGTTAACGAGAGAATCACTGACATGTCAGCTAGTCTTTTTGTGCCAGGGCTGAAATGCAGTGGAAATGTGTTTTTGGGGATTAAGTTCATTTTCATGGCAAAGAGGGACTTTGCAATTAATTGCAATTGATCTGATCATTCTTTAAAACATTCTGGAGTATATGCAAATTGCCATCATAAAAACTGGACATAAAAGCTTTGTGAAAATTTGTCATTCTCAAAACTTTTGGCCAGGACTGTAGTATATGCCCTGAAAAAGTATAAACAGACCATTTGAATTCATATTAACTCATATCAAACAATATCATACAATTGCAGTCTAAGAATGTAATGCTTGAACTAGACTTTGCAGTCACACTCATGGACCTGTAAAAACATAACCAAGTAGATCAATTACAACAAATAGTTGTCACTTTCTTCCATATCTCACCGGAGGAGAATGGCACATCCTATGCTGGTTATGAATTTGATATTTGTGCCCTATCCCTGCAATACCTGCATGCACTCCTCAATATTTATCGCTAGCATTTTGTTCTAAATCTCCCAATAGGCTTCCATTTTATCCTGTGCTTCATAAACTGTCTTGCCATTTTAGCAATGGAATCAACCAATGTTAAAAAATGTTGCCACTCCCTAAACAGATCTTATTTTTAAATATTTTTTATTATTATAATTTTTCTTGATCGTGTACAAAACAGAAAGAATTTAGGAACAAGCTGTATAGTATTATCATATAACAATTCCAACATATCTAAATATTATGCCCCCAGTTCCTCCCATATATCTTAAAGGGACACTGTACCCAAAAAATTTCTTTCGTGGTTCAGATTGAGCATGACATTTTAAGCAACTTTCTAATTTACTCCCATTATCAAATTTTCTTCATTCTCTTGGTATCTTTATTTGAAATTCAAGAATGTAAGTTTAGATGCCGGCCCATTTTTGGTGAACAACCTAGGTTGTCCTTGCTAATTGGTGGATAATTTCATCCACCAATAAAAAAAGTGCTGTCCAGAGTTCTGAAACCAAAAAAAGCTTAGATGTCGTCTTTTTCAAATAATGATAGCAAGAGAACGAAGAAAAATTGATAATAGGAGTAAATTATAAAGTTGCTTAAAATTGCATGCTCTTTCTGAATTACAAAAGAAAAAATTTGGGTACAGTGTCCCTTTAATACACTTCATATTTCCAGGGGACACATTTTTGAATGTAGAAGATCGTGCAAAATAAATCAATTTTCAAATTCTACAAATCGTCTATCTGTATTGGAATCAGCTCTATAGTGGTTGTTACATATTTATCTTTTTGTGAATCTTATAATCCGTAATAAAGCAATAAAAATAGAGTATGCTGAAAGGTTCTTATCTCTATTAATGATCAAATAAACCAGGCTCTAGTAAGAGGGGGGGGGGGGGGAGGTAGACAGCTTTCCCACTCCCAGCGGTCCTCCAAAGCCTACAGGAGATGCTCAGACTCGGTGCTCAAGAATCAGGTTGGGTCACATGTTCCCTTCTGGAGGGTGTCGAATTACTAATCCAATAGTACCATATTTTTTTAAATGAGGCCCTATTGTTTGAAGTGTCCGCTGCAGATTCATACATGGTATAAGTGTAACAAATTTTATTGTGTATTTCCGACCATGGAGGGGAGCCTATCTTCCAATACTTCGCAATGCAGACCCTTGTCATTAAACAAAATTAAAGGGACATGAAACCCCACAAATTTATTTCATGATTCAGATAATACAATTTTAAACAACTTTCTAATTTACTTCTATTATCTTATCTGTTTCATTCTCTTGGTATCATTTGTTTAAGGAGCAGCTATGCCCTAGTGGTTTCTAACTGAACACATGGGTGAGCCAATCACAATCAATATATATTTGCAGCCACCAATCAACAGCTAGGACCTAGGTTCTCTGCTGCTCCTGAGCTTGTCTAGATAAACCTTTCAGCAAAGGATAACAAGAGAAGGAAGCAAATTAAATAATAGAAGTAAATTGTCAAGTTGTTTAAAATTGTATTCTCTATCTGAATCATGAAAGGAAACTTTTTGGGTTTCATGCACAGAATATATGTATTATTAGCTTATGCTGAAGCTTAGAGAGCATGTTTCCACCCATACAGGCCTAATGCTGGATGTAAGGTTAGGGAAACCCTGGGGAAAAGCAGTGTTGCCATATATTTTCATATTTAGGGCAAGCTCACCAAACATGGATATTCAAACCACTTTCAGTACAATGTCAACAAAATAAGGAAGAATGTGAGCTGGATTTTTTTTTTTTTTTGATATCCTGAGTGGTGTAAAATAGACCTCCGAATGGGGAAGAAGACGGCTCTTTGTGCCACTCTGCTATTTTTGTTGCCAAATTCATTCTTGTGCAACTGCAAGATGCTAAATTCTTGGTTTGCACAGATTTTAGTGTGTTGCTGCACAAGAATGCAATTTTCTTCCACATTCAGAGGTTCACAAAACCTCTGAATGCACATATCTAGTGTTAAATACCATCTTAGTAGAATTGTATCTTTTAGTTTCTGCATGCTAGCTTAGTGTAGCATGTTTAGTTATAGAAACAGCCTGTTCCCACTTTTGAGATGTTATGCCTACCCCTAAGTCTCTATCCCAAGAAGCGAACTGCCATGACAATTCATTAATATAGTATAGTGAAATGTCAATTGCTTAAGTATTGGACCAGTAATTCTCCACAATTTTTTCTGTTAAGTAGGTTCAAAAACCAATGTGAAAAAGCAGGAGGGAGGGGACAGAGAACAGCTCTGACTGGTTCCATTTTCTATGTCGCTCTCAGAAGAGATTAGGTCCTCCCATCACCTCTCAAAGTTCCTCCCAACGGATATGATCTCAATGTTCCACATTAATGGATAGTGAGACCATATTTTATGTTTTTATGGAATGTCATGAATATTTTGGGTAGCTATCCAATAAGGTGCAATTG
Organism: Bombina bombina; assembly: GCF_027579735.1. NCBI lineage: Eukaryota > Metazoa > Chordata > Amphibia > Anura > Bombinatoridae > Bombina > Bombina bombina. The sequence goes on along the minus strand of NC_069501.1, from coordinate 1,151,326,113 downwards.
CATTCTTTTTCAACATGGAGTAAACAAATACTTTTTCTGTGGGGGAAATGTAGGCATGGCTAAAGTCCATTATATCTGTAAAATTTGAGAAGACAATAGACAGGGCAATCAGTCTCAAACAGAACACGCTGTGGTTCACCTTTAAATACAACACAACAATATCAGATGGAAAGGAAGACTGGTCTTGCAAAAAAGGAATACAGGAACATCAGTCTTGTTCAATATCCCATGAGAAAGTCTGCCTGTGAGCAGATGAAACGCGTAGAGGAGGTGCCTATAGGAGACGTCGAACAGCGTAAGAGTTTTGCACTCTGCTGCGGAGAGGAGCCTGAAACCAGGTGCTGCAGGTCGGCGTCCCTGGGATCCCCTCGAGGAATACAGCAGGCTAAGTCATCTGGCCAGTGGGCAGAAGTGCTTCTTTTACATTTTTATCTTGTAAGTTTGTTTTCTTTCATGTAATTAGCAAGAGTCCATGAGCTAGTGACGTATGGGATATACATTCCTACCAGGAGGGGCAAAGTTTCCCAAACCTCAAAATGCCTATAAATACACCACACCCACAAATCAGTTTTACAAACTTTGCCTCCTGTGGAGGTGGTGAAGTAAGTTTGTGCTAGATTCTACGTTGATATGCGCTCCGCAGCAGGTTGGAGCCCGGTTTTCCTCTCAGCGTGCAGTGAATGTCAGAGGGATGTGAAGGGAGTATTGCCTATTTGAATTCAATGATCTCCTTCTACGGGGTCTATTTCATAGGTTCTCTGTTATCGGTCGTAGAGATTCATCTCTTACCTCCCTTTTCAGATCGACGATATACTCTTATATATACCATTACCTCTACTGATTCTCGTTTCAGTACTGGTTTGGCTTTCTACTACATGTAGATGAGTGTCCTGGGGTAAGTAAGTCTTATTTTCTGTGACACTCTAAGCTATGGTTGGGCACTTTTATATAAAGTTCTAAATATATGTTTAAACATTTATTTGCCTTGATTAAGGATGTTCAACGTTCCTTATTTTCAGACAGTCAGTTTCATATTTGGGATAATGCATATGAATAATTCAATTTTTTCTTACCTTAAAATTTGACTTTTTTTCCTGTGGGCTGTTAGGCTCGCGGGGGCTGAAAATGCTTCATTTTATTGCGTCATTCTTGGCGCGGACTTTCTTGGCGCAAAAAAATTTTCTTGTCATTTCCGGCGTCATAAGTGTCGCCGGAAGTTGCGTCATTTTTTTTGACGTTTTTGCGCCAAAAAATGTCGGCGTTACCGGATGTGGCGCCATTTTTGAAAATTTGAGCGTCGTTGTCTCCACAATATTTAAGTCTCATTATTTGTTGCTTCTGGTTGCTAGAAGGTTGTTCATTTTTTTTCCCATTCCTGAAACTGTCATTTAAGGAATTTGATCAATTTTGCTTTATATGTTGTTTTTTCTATTACATATTGCAAGATGTCTCAAATGGACTCTGAATCAGAAGCCACTTTTGGAAAAACGCTTAACTGAGTTTCAGTTCTACCAAAGCTAAGTTCATTTATTTTAAATGTTATAAATGTTTATCTTTAGCTATGGTTTGTAATAAGATATTATGTTATACTTTTACATGCGGAATCCATTAGTATTTATGCTTTATATATTTTCTTTTCTTACAAGAAATATTTAGAAGACTTATAAGAAATATTTTTCTGATTCTATGTTAAAGGCTTTGTCTGACTTCGTGCCTTCTAATAAAAATTTTTAGGTCTTTTTCACTTCTTTTTTAATTATTGAAGTTTCAAATGACCAACAACATACTGATTTATCCTTTTCTGATGATGTTTTTTTCAGAAATTTTCTTCATCAGATATTGACACTAACAAATCTACTTTTCTCCTGTTAAGTGTAGTCAGTCCACGGGTCATCCATTACTTATGGGATTATATCTCCTCCCTAACAGGAAGTTCAAGAGGATCACCCAAGCAGAGCTGCTATATAGCTCCTCCCCTCTACGTCATACCCAGTCATTCTCTTGCACCTAACTAATAGATAGGATGTGTGAGAGGACTGTGGTTGTTAAACTTAGTTTTTATTTCTTCAATCAAAAGTTTGTTATTTTAAACAGCACCGGAGTGTGTTGTTTTTTCTCAGGCAGCATTAGAAGAAGAATCTACCTGAGTTTGTGTATGATCTTAGCGGTCGTAACTAAGATCCATTTGCTGTTCTCGGCCATTCTGAGGAGTGAGGTAACTTCAGAACAGGGGACAGCAGGCAGGGTTCACCTGCAAGGAGGTATGTTGCAGTATATTATTTTCTAAGGAATGGAATTGACTGAGAAAATACTGCTAATACCGATGTAATGTAAGTGCAGCCTTAAATGCAGTAGTAGTGACTGGTATCAGGCTGATATGTATGTATGTTTACACTGAGGTATTTCTGGGGAATGGAACTTCACTAAGAAAATACTGTATATATTTAAGTTATATTTGAGCCTCCACTGCAGTGAAAGCGACTAGCAGCAGGCTTATTAATAACATTTCATAATTTTATTTCTCCAACATAGGTGTGTCCGGTCCACGGCGTCATCCTTACTTGTGGGATATTCTCCTCCCCAACAGGAAATGGCAAAGAGCCCAGCAAAGCTGGTCACATGATCCCTCCTAGGCTCCGCCTTCCCCAGTCATTCTCTTTGCCGTTGTACAGGCAACATCTCCACGGAGATGGCTTAGAGTTTTTTAGTGTTTAACTGTAGTTTTTATTATTCAATCAAGAGTTTGTTATTTTAAAATAGTGCTGGTATGTACTATTTACTCTGAAACAGAAAAGAGATGAAGATTTCTGTTTGTAAGAGGAAAATGATTTTAGCAACCGTTACTAAAATCGATGGCTGTTTCCACACAGGACTGTTGAGAGGAATTAACTTCAGTTGGGGGAAACAGTGAGCAGACTTTTGCTGCTTGAGGTATGACACATTTCTAACAAGACGATGTAATGCTGGAAGCTGTCATTTTCCCTATGGGATCCGGTAAGCCATTTTTTATTACATAAAGAAAAAAAGGGCTTCACAAGGGCTTTTAAGACTGTAGACATTTTCTGGGCTAAAACGATTTATATATAAGCATATTTTATACCCCATAGCCTTGAGGAATTATTTTAATCTTGGGAACTATGTAAAATAACCGGCAGGCACTGTATTGGACACCTTATTCTCTAGGGGCTTTCCCTAATCATAGGCAGAGTCTCATTTTCGCGCCTCTATTGCGCACTTGTTTTTGGGAAGCATGACATGCAGATGCATGTGTGAGGAGCTCTGATACATAGAAAAGACTTTCTGAAGGCGTCATTTGGTATCGTATTCCCCTTTGGGCTTGGTTGGGTCTCAGCAAAGCAGATACCAGGGACTGTAAAGGGGTTAAATATAAAAACGGCTCCGGTTCCGTTATTTTAAGGGTTAAAGTTTCCAAATTTGGTGTGCAATACTCTTAAGGCTTTAAGACACTGTGGTGAAATTTTGGTGAATTTTGAACAATTCCTTCATACTTTTTCACATTTGCAGTAATAAAGTGTGTTCAGTTTAAAATTTAAAGTGAAAGTAACGGTTTTATTTTAAAACGTTTTTTGTACTTTATCAAGTTTATGCCTGTTTAACATGTCTGAACTACCAGATAGACTGTGTTCTGTATGTGGGGAAGCCAAGGTTCCTTCTCATTTAAATAGATGTGATTTATGTGACTCAAAATTTAGAGAAAATGATGCCCAAGATGATTCCTCAAGTGAGGGGAGTAAGCATGGTACTGCATCATCCCCTCCTTCGTCTACACCAGTCTTGCCCACACAGGAGGCCCCTAGTACATCTAGTGCGCCAATACTCCTTACTATGCAACAATTAACGGCTGTAATGGATAATTCTATCAAAAACATTTTAGCCAAAATGCCCACTTATCAGCGAAAGCGCGACTGCTCTGTTTTAGAAAATACTGAAGAGCATGAGGACGCTGATGATATTGGTTCTGAAGTGCCCCTACACCAGTCTGAGGGGGCCAGGGAGGTTTTGTCTGAGGGAGAAATTTCAGATTCAGGGAAAATTTCTCAACAAGCTGAACCTGATGTGATTACATTTAAATTTAAATTGGAACATCTCCGCGCTCTGCTTAAGGAGGTGTTATCTACTCTGGATGATTGTGAGAATTTGGTCATTCCAGAGAAATTATGTAAAATGGACAAGTTCCTAGAGGTCCCGGGGCCCCCCGAAGCTTTTCCTATACCCAAGCGGGTGGCGGACATTGTAAATAAAGAATGGGAAAGGCCCGGTATACCTTTCGTCCCTCCCCCCATATTTAAATAATTGTTTCCTATGGTCGACCCCAGAAAGGACTTATGGCAGACAGTCCTCAAGGTCGAGGGGGCGGTTTCTACTCTAAACAAACGCACCACTATACCCATAGAAGATAGTTGTGCTTTCAAAGATCCTATGGATAAAAAATTAGAAGGTTTGCTTAAAAAGATGTTTGTTCAGCAAGGTTACCTTCTACAACCAATTTCATGCATTGTTCCTGTCACTACAGCAGCGTGTTTCTGGTTCGATGAACTAGAAAAGGCGCTCAATAATAATTCTTCTTCTTATGAGGAGATTATGGACAGAATTCATGCTCTCAAATTGGCTAATTCTTTCGCCCTAGACGCCACTTTGCAATTGGCTAGGTTAGCGGCGAAAAATTCTGGTTTTGCTATTGTGGCGCGCAGAGCGCTTTGGCTAAAATCTTGGTCAGCGGATGCGTCTTCCAAGAACAAATTGCTTAACATTCCTTTCAAGGGGAAAACGCTGTTTGGCCCTGACTTGAAAGAGATTATCTTTGATATCACTGGGGGCAAGGGCCACGCCCTTCCTCAGGATAGGTCTTTCAAAGCCAAAAATAAACCTAATTTTCGTCCCTTTCGCAGAAACGGACCAGCCCCAAGTGCTACGTCCTCTAAGCAAGAGGGTAATACTTCTCAAGCCAAGCCAGCCTGGAGGCCAATGCAAGGCTGGAACAAAGGAAAGCAGGCCAAGAAACCTGCCACTGCTACCAAGACAGCATGAGATGTTGGCCCCCGATCCGGGACCGGATCTGGTGGGGGGCAGACTCTCTCTCTTCGCTCAGGCTTGGGCAAGAGATGTTCTGGACCCTTGGGCACTAGAAATAGTCTCCCAAGGTTATCTTCTGGAATTCAAGGGGCTTCCCCCAAAGGGGAGGTTCCACAGGTCTCAATTGTCTTCAGACCACATAAAAAAACAGGCATTCTTACATTGTGTAGAAGACCTGTTAAAAATGGGAGTGATTCATCCTGTTCCATTAGGAGAACAAGGGATGGGGTTCTACTCCAATCTGTTCGTAGTTCCCAAAAAAGAGGGAACATTCAGACCAATCTTAGATCTCAAGATCCTAAACAAGTTTCTCAAGGTTCCATCGTTCAAAATGGAAACCATTCGAACAATTCTTCCTTCCATCCAGGAAGGTCAATTCATGACCACGGTGGATTTAAAGGATGCGTATCTACATATTCCTATCCACAAGGAACATCATCGGTTCCTAAGGTTCGCATTCCTGGACAAGCATTACCAGTTTGTGGCACTTCCGTTCGGATTAGCCACTGCTCCAAGAATTTTCACAAAGGTACTAGGGTCCCTTCTAGCGGTGCTAAGACCAAGGGGCATTGCAGTAGTACCTTACTTGGACGACATTCTGATTCAAGCGTCGTCCCTCCACAAGCAAAGGCTCACACGGACATTGTCCTGGCCTTTCTCAGATCTCACGGGTGGAAAGTGAACGTAGAAAAAAGTTCGCTATCTCCGTCAACAAGGGTTCCCTTCTTGGGAACAATAATAGACTCCTTAGAAATGAGGATTTTTCTGACAGAGGCCAGAAAATCAAAACTTCTAAACTCTTGTCAAATACTTCATTCTGTTCCTCTTCCTTCCATAGCGCAGTGCATGGAAGTAATAGGTTTGATGGTAGCGGCAATGGACATAGTTCCTTTTGCGCGAATTCATCTAAGACCATTACAACTGTGCATGCTCAGTCAGTGGAATGGGGACTATACAGACTTGTCTCCGACGATACAAGTAGATCAGAGGACCAGAGATTCACTCCGTTGGTGGCTGTCCCTGGACAACCTGTCACAGGGGATGAGCTTCCGCAGACCAGAGTGGGTCATTGTCACGACCGACGCCAGTCTGGTGGGCTGGGGCGCGGTCTGGGGACCCCTGAAAGCTCAGGGTCTTTGGTCTCGGGAAGAATCTCTTCTCCCGATAAATATTCTGGAACTGAGAGCGATATTCAATGCTCTCAAGGCTTGGCCTCAGCTAGCAAAGGCCAAGTTCATACGGTTTCAATCAGACAACATGACGACTGTTGCGTACATCAACCATCAGGGGGGAACAAGGAGTTCCCTGGCGATGGAAGAAGTGACCAAAATCATCCAATGGGCGGAGACTCACTCCTGCCACTTGTCTGCAATCCACATCCCAGGAGTGGAAAATTGGGAAGCGGATTTTCTGAGTCGTCAGACATTTCATCCGGGGGAGTGGGAACTCCATCCGGAAATCTTTGCCCAAATTACTCAATTGTGGGGCATTCCAGACATGGATCTGATGGCCTCTCGTCAGAACTTCAAGGTTCCTTGCTACGGGTCCAGATCCAGGGATCCCAAGGCGACTCTAGTAGATGCACTAGTAGCACCTTGGACCTTCAAACTAGCTTATGTATTCCCGCCGTTTCCTCTCATCCCCAGGCTGGTAGCCAGGATCAATCAGGAGAGGGCATCGGTGATCTTGATAGCTCCTGCGTGGCCACGCAGGACTTGGTATGCAGACCTGGTGAATATGTCATCGGCTCCACCATGGAAGCTACCTTTGAGACGAGACCTTCTTGTTCAAGGTCCGTTCGAACATCCGAATCTGGTCTCACTCCAACTGACTGCTTGGAGATTGAACGCTTGATCTTATCAAAGCGAGGGTTCTCAGATTCTGTCATTGATACTCTTGTTCAGGCCAGAAAGCCTGTAACTAGAAAAATCTACCACAAAATATGGAAAAAATATATCTGTTGGTGTGAATCTAAAGGATTCCCTTGGGACAAGGTAAAAATTCCTAAGATTCTATCCTTTCTTCAAGAAGGTTTGGAGAAAGGATTATCTGCAAGTTCTTTGAAGGGACAGATTTCTGCCTTGTCTGTGTTACTTCACAAAAAGCTGGCAGCTGTGCCAGATGTTCAAGCCTTTGTTCAGGCTCTGGTTAGAATCAAGCCTGTTTACAAACCTTTGACTCCTCCTTGGAGTCTCAATTTAGTTCTTTCAGTTCTTCAGGGGGTTCCGTTTGAACCCTTACATTCCGTTGATATTAAGTTATTATCTTGGAAAGTTTTGTTTCTGGTTGCAATTTCTTCTGCTAGAAGAGTTTCACAATTATCTGCTCTGCAGTGTTCTCCCCCTTATCTGGTGTTCCATGCAGATAAGGTGGTTTTACGTACTAAACCTGGTTTTCTTCCGAAAGTTGTTTCTAACAAAAACATTAACCAGGAGATAGTAGTGCCTTCTTTGTGTCCGAATCCAGTTTCAAAGAGGGAACGTTTGTTGCACAATTTGGATGTAGTTCGTGCTCTAAAATTCTATTTAGATGCTACAAAGGATTTTAGACAAACATCTTCTTTGTTTGTTGTTTATTCTGGTAAAAGGAGAGGTCAAAAAGCAACTTCTACCTCTCTCTCTTTTTGGATTAAAAGCATCATCAGATTGGCTTACGAGACTGCCGGACGGCAGCCTCCTGAAAGAATCACAGCTCATTCCACTAGGGCTGTGGCTTCCACATGGGCCTTCAAGAACGAGGCTTCTGTTGATCAGATATGTAAGGCAGCGACTTGGTCTTCACTGCACACTTTTACTAAATTTTACAAATTTGATACTTTTGCTTCTTCTGAGGCTATTTTTGGGAGAAAGGTTTTGCAAGCCGTGGTGCCTTCCATCTAGGTGACCTGATTTGCTCCCTCCCTTCATCCGTGTCCTAAAGCTTTGGTATTGGTTCCCACAAGTAAGGATGACGCCGTGGACCGGACACACCTATGTTGGAGAAAACAGAATTTATGTTTACCTGATAAATTACTTTCTCCAACGGTGTGTCCGGTCCACGGCCCGCCCTGGTTTTTTTAATCAGGTCTGATAATTTATTTTCTTTAACTACAGTCACCACGGTATCATATGATTTCTCCTATGCAAATATTCCTCCTTTACGTCGGTCGAATGACTGGGGAAGGCGGAGCCTAGGAGGGATCATGTGACCAGCTTTGCTGGGCTCTTTGCCATTTCCTGTTGGGGAGGAGAATATCCCACAAGTAAGGATGACGCCGTGGACCGGACACACCGTTGGAGAAAGTAATTTATCAGGTAAACATAAATTCTGTTTTTTAAACGTTTACTGGCATGTTAATCGTTTTTTTTTCCTGAGGTACTTGGTGCTAAAACTTTATGGGCATGATTTTTACCACATGGCTGTCGTTTGTTTATGAATAAAATCAGTTTACTGAGCTTCCCCACTGTTGTAATATGAGTGGGAGGGGCCTATTTTAGCGCTTTATTGCGCAGTAAAAATTCAGTCACAGTCTTCCTATTTCTTCCTCCATGATCCAGGACGTCTCTACAGAGCCCAGGGGTCTCCAAAACTAGTTTTGAGGGAGGTAATCACTCACAGCAGACCTGTGAGACTGTGTTTTGACTGTGATAAAAAAGTTTATTTTAAATTGTTATCCATTTTTGGGTACTAAGGGGTTACTCATCCATTTGCTAGTGGGTGCAATCCTTTGCTAACTTAATGCATTTACTGTGAAAATTTGGTTGCTATAACTAATTTGGTTCATTGTTATTTCAACTGTGACAGTTTTTTTGTGCTTCTTAAAGGCACAGTAACGTTTTTTATATTGCTTGTAAATTTATTTGAAAAGTATTTTCCAAGCTTGCTAGTCTCATTGCTAGTTTGTTTAAACATGTCTGACACAGATGAATCTCTTTGTGCAATATGTTTAAAGGCCAATGTGGAGCCCAATAGAAATTTGTGTACTAATTGCATTGATGCTACTTTAAATAAAAGCCAATCTGTACATGTAAAGAAAATTTCACCAGACAACGAGGGGGAAGTTATGCCGACTAACTCTCCTCACATGTCAGTACCTTCGTCTCCCGCTCAGGAGGTGCGTGATATTGTGGCGCCAAGTACATCAGGGCGGCCCATACAAATCTCTTTGCAAGACATGGCTAATGTTATGACTGAAGTACTATCTAAATTGCCAGAATTTAGGGGTAAACGCGATCACTCTGGGGTAAGAACAGAGTGCGCTGATAATAATAGAGCCATGTCTGATACTGCGTCACAATTTGCAGAACATGAGGACGGAGAGCTTCATTCTGTGGGTGACGGATCTGATCCAAGTAAACTGGACTCAGACATTTCAAATTTTAAATTTAAGCTTGAGAACCTCCGTGTATTACTAGGGGAGGTATTAGCGGCTCTGAATGATTGTAACACGGTTGCAATTCCAGAGAAAATATGTAGGCTGGATAAATATTTTGCGGTACCGACGTGTACTGACGTTTTTCCTATACCTAAAAGCCTTACAGAAATTGTTAACAAGGAGTGGGTTAGACCCGGTGTGCCTTTTTCACCCCCTCCTATATTTAGAAAAATGTTTCCAATAGACGCCACCACACGGGACTTATGGCAGACGGTCCCTAAGGTGGAGGGAGCAGTTTCTACTCTGGCTAAGCGCACCACTATCCCGGTGGAGGATAGCTGTGCTTTTTCAGATCCAATGGATAAAAAGTTAGAGGGTTACCTTAAGAAAATGTTTGTTCAACAAGGTTTTATATTACAACCCCTTGCATGCATTGCGCCTGTCACGGCTGCGGCGGCATTCTGGTTTGAGTCTCTGGAAGAGACCATTAGCTCAGCTCCATTGTATGAGATTATAGACAAGCTTAAAGTCCTTAAGCTAGCTAATTCATTTATTTCTGATGCCGTAGTACACTTAACTAAGCTTACGGCTAAGAACTCCGGATTCGCCATTCAAGCGCGCAGAGCGCTGTGGCTTAAATCCTGGTCAGCCGATGTGACTTCTAAATCTAAATTGCTTAACATACCTTTCAAAGGGCAGACATTATTCGGGCCCGGTTTGAAAGAAATTATCGCTGACATTACGGGAGGTAAGGGCCATGCCCTGCCTCAAGACAGAGCCAAACCAAGGGCTAAACAGTCTAATTTTCGTGCCTTTCGTAACTTCAAGGCAGGAGCAGCATCAACTTCCTCTGCTCCAAAACAGGAAGGAACTGTTGCTCGCTACAGACAGGGCTGGAAACCTAACCAGTCCTGGAACAAGGGCAAACAGGCCAGAAAGCCTGCTGCTGCCCCTAAGACAGCATGAAGTGAGGGCCCCCGATCCGGAAACGGATCTAGTGGGGGGCAGACTTTCTTTCTTCGCCCAGGCGTGGGCAAGAGATGTCCAGGATCCCTGGGCGTTAGAGATCATATCTCAGGGATATCTTCTGGACTTCAAAGCTTCTCCTCCAAAAGGGAGATTTCATCTTTCAAGGTTGTCAGCAAACCAGATAAAGAAAGAGGCGTTTCTACGCTGTGTACAAGACCTTTTACTAATGGGAGTGATCCACCCAGTTCCGCGGTCGGAACACGGGCAAGGGTTTTACTCAAATCTGTTTGTGGTTCCCAAAAAAGAGGGAACCTTCAGACCAATCTTGGACTTAAAGATCCTAAACAAATTCCTAAGAGTTCCATCGTTCAAAATGGAAACTATTCGGACAATCTTACCCATGATCCAAAAGGGTCAGTACATGACCACTGTGGATTTAAAGGATGCCTACCTTCACATACCGATTCACAAGGATCATTATCGGTATCTAAGGTTTGCCTTCCTAAACAGGCATTACCAGTTTGTAGCTCTTCCCTTCGGGTTAGCTACGGCTCCAAGAATCTTTACAAAGGTTCTGGGCTCTCTTCTGGCGGTACTAAGACCGCGAGGAATATCGGTAGCTCCGTACCTAGACGACATTCTGATACAAGCGTCAAGTTTCCAGACTGCCAAGTCTCATACAGAGTTAGTTCTGGCATTTCTAAGGTCGCATGGGTGGAAGGTGAACGTAGAAAAGAGTTCTCTATTGCCACTCACAAGAGTTCCCTTCTTGGGGACTCTTATAGATTCTGTAGAAATGAAAATTTACCTGACAGAGGACAGGTTAACAAAACTTCTAAATGCTTGCCGTGTCCTTCATTCCATTCAACACCCGTCAGTGGCTCAATGCATGGAGGTAATCGGCTTAATGGTAGCGGCAATGGACATAGTACCTTTTGCACGCCTGCATCTCAGACCACTGCAATTGTGCATGCTAAGTCAGTGGAATGGGGATTACTCAGATTTGTCCCCTATGCTAAATCTGGATCAAGAGACCAGAGATTCTCTTCTATGGTGGCTTTCTCGGCCACATCTGTCCAGGGGGATGCCCTTCAGCAGGCCAGATTGGACGATTGTAACAACAGACGCCAACCTGCTAGGTTGGGGCGCTGTCTGGAATTCCCTGAAGGATCAGGGATCATGGACTCAGGAGGAGAGACTCCTTCCAATAAACATTCTGGAATTGAGAGCAGTTCTCAATGCCCTTCTGGCTTGGCCTCAGTTAGCAACTCTGAGGTTCATCAGGTTTCAGTCGGACAACATCACGACTGTGGCTTACATCAACCATCAGGGAGGGACAAGGAGTTCCCTAGCGATGATGTTAGTCTCAAAGATAATTCGCTGGGCAGAGTCTCACTCTTGCCACCTGTCAGCGATCCACATCCCCAGGCGTGGAGAACTGGGAGGCGGATTTCCTAAGTCGCCAGACTTTTCATCCGGGGGAGTGGGAACTTCATCCGGAGGTATTTGCCCAACTGCTTCAGCATTGGGGAAAACCAGATCTGGATCTCATGGCGTCTCGCCAGAACGCCAAGCTCCCTTGTTACGGATCCAGGTCCAGGGACCCGGGAGCAGTACTGATAGATGCTCTGACAGCACCTTGGGTTTTCAACATGGCTTATGTGTTTCCACCCTTCCCGATGCTTCCTCGATTGATTGCCAGGATCAAACAGGAGAGAGCATCGATAATTCTAATAGCGCCTGCGTGGCCACGCAGGACCTGATATGCAGATCTAGTGGACATGTCGTCCTGTCCACCTTGGTCTCTACCTCTGAGACAGGACCTTCTGATTCAGGGTCCTTTCAAACATCCAAATCTAATTTCTCTGCGGCTGACTGCATGGAGATTGAACGCTTGATTCTATCAAAGCGGGGATTCTCGGAGTCAGTGATTGATACCTTAATACAGGCTAGGAAACCTGTTACCAGGAAAATTTACCATAAAATATGGCGTAAATACTTACATTGGTGTGAATCCAAGAGTTACTCATGGAGTAAGGTTAGGATTCCTAGGATATTGTCTTTTCTACAAGAAGGTTTAGAAAAGGGTTTATCTGCTAGTTCGTTAAAGGGACAGATCTCAGCTCTGTCTATCCTTTTACACAAACGTCTGTCAGAAGTTCCAGACGTTCAGGCTTTTTGTCAGGCTTTGGCCAGGATTAAGCCTGTGTTTAAGACTGTTGCTCCGCCGTGGAGCTTAAACTTAGTTCTTAACGTTCTGCAGGGTGTTCCGTTTGAACCCCTTCATTCCATTGATATCAAGCTGTTATCTTGGAAAGTTCTGTTTTTAATGGCTATTTCCTCGGCTCGAAGAGTCTCTGAGCTATCGGCCTTACATTGTGATTCTAACAGGAATATCAATCAAGAGATTGTTGTTCCATCATTGTGCCCTAACCCTTCTTCAAAGAAGGAACGACTTCTGCACAATCTGGACGTCGTCCGTGCCCTGAAATTTTATTTACAGGCAACTAAAGATTTTCGCCAAACTTCTTCCCTGTTTGTCGTTTATTCTGGACAGAGGAGAGGTCAAAAAGCTTCGGCTACCTCTCTCTTTCTGGCTTCGTAGCATAATACGTTTAGCCTATGAGACTGCTGGACAGCAGCCTCCTGAAAGAATTACAGCTCATTCTACTAGAGCTGTGGCTTCCACTTGGGCCTTTAAAAATGAGGCCTCTGTTGAACAGATTTGCAAGGCTGCAACTTGGTCTTCGCTTCACACTTTTTCGAAATTTTACAAATTTGACACTTTTGCTTCTTTGGAGGCTGTTTTTGGGAGAAAGGTTCTACAGGCAGTGGTTCCTTCCGTGTAAAGAGCCTGCCTGTCCCTCCCGTCATCCGTGTACTTTTAGCTCTGGTATTGGTATCCCATAAGTAATGGATGACCCGTGGACTGACTACACTTAACAGGAGAAAACATAATTTATGCTTACCTGATAAATAACTTTCTCCTGTAGTGTAGTCAGTCCACGGCCCGCCCTGTTTTTACGGCAGGTCTAAATTTTAAATTAAACTCCAGTCACCACTGCACCCTATAGTTTCTCCTTTCTCGTTTGGTTTCGGTCGAATGACTGGGTATGACGTAGAGGGGAGGAGCTATATAGCAGCTCTGCTTGGGTGATCCTCTTGCACTTCCTGTTAGGGAGGAGATATAATCCCATAAGTAACCCGTGGACTGACTACACTACAGGAGAAAGGAATTTATCAGGTAAGCATAAATAATGTTTTTTATTATTTTTCTATTATTAAAGTACATTTGTTCTTTGTTGAAAAGGTGTTGATTATTTTGGATATTAAGGTAACTAGTTCTTTAAGACTAGCTGACATTATTTCTGCCTATTTATTTCTTTAGAGGTTTTCTTTCCAATTCCCTATACTAGGGAATGGAATAGGCTGAGAATTTTCTTTTATTCCTTCTTCAAAGGTTTTAAACTATATTCTTTGCCAGCAGTTAAATTCAATTTGGAGGGTTCTCCAATTTATTGGGGCTATCTCTAATTCTACTAATTATGCTATTGTTTCTATAGCAAAATAGTATTTATTTTCCTTTAGATAGTTGTATCTTATTTATGGAAAATTATTTAGTTTCAGGTACTTTTCTTGGTCCTGTGATTTATTTGGATATTGCAATTGCTTCATTTTCTCTGTTTACTTTAAGATAAAGTATCAGATTATGATTTATTTTAGCATTGTTAAAGGGACAACATTTACTAGACTAGGTGCTGTTGCATTTGTCTTGTTGTTTTGCATTTATTGATTATGCAAGTCCACTGTATTGGCTGGTCCTTTAAACCGGACTATCATGCTAATAATTTCATTTGTGTCTTCATTTTATTGAATATTTTCGCAAATGAGGGTTAATCTATGTCTTTAGCTTTTTTAGCTAGAAGAATTTTGTGATTTTTTAAAAAAAAATCAAAAAATCCATATTTCCTTTGTTCTAAGATAATCAATTATTTGTTTTATTATTGGATTCAACTGTTACTCTGGGCTTCAAGGTTGAGTTCTAAGACTAAAACTTTAAGCTTATACTAGTTTGGTTGTTCTTATTAAGGAACGAATTCCTGAGTTCTTTCCCAAGTAACATGTCTATAATTGGAGTTCGAAATCAGCTCCCTAATTTTGCGATGTACGTGCCGTGTTCCAGCTTGGCTGGTAAGGGGCAGGTTAAGGCTTCTTTGAAATTTATTTTGTCCAAAATTTCTTTGATTTTATTCCAGCAAGGCTAACACTTTCTTTAACTGTGTTTCTGTCCTATATATTTTGGGTACCTTTGAAGCATGGCTGGGCACCCATGGGGTTCAAGCGCTGCTCAGACCTGGAATCTTCTGGGGTATTTCTTCCAGTTTCTTTTGAGGAACCGGGTTTTGGAGTTTTATTCAAACTATTTTGCCTTTTTATGGTCTTTGATAGCATTATTTGTTTTCATTAGATACAATAAATGCATATTTTCATTTTTCTGTTTTCATCCAGATTATTTTCTGAGGATGCGGAATCTCATATGATTCACTTACTCTTCAGGACATAGTTAGAGGATCTTCTTTTCTAAAGCTCTTGATCCCTCACACAAGGGTCACCTTTTTTAGGTTTCCAGATAGTTTGTGTCACTGTCCTTGTCTCTATCAGACAAGGGATAATGTTATTGGGTTCCGTCTATCGGTACCTTTAGTCTCTATTATTTCCTTCAGTTGCTATATATGCATAGAAGTTTTAGGTCTTATGGCCACAGCATTGGATTCAATTCCCTTTGCTCATTTTCTCTAGAAAGAACCTTTTCAGTCTTTTATAAGTGTTGTTTCTTCAAGAACATGGTTGGAGGATCAATTTACCAAAAAGTTTGTTTGATTCCTCAGACATGGGTAACCTTTTTAGGTTTCCTGATGGATTCAGTGTTCTTGATTCTGTCTCTGACGGACAAGAGGCGTCTGAAATTGGTTTCAGCTTATCGAAACCTTCAGTCTCAATCATTCCCTTCGGTAGCCTTATGCATGGAAATTCTAGGTCTTATGACTGCTGCATTGGATGCGATTCCTTTTGCTCGTTTTCACATGCGACCTCTTCAGCTCTGTATGCTGAACCAGTGGTGCAGGGTTTTTACAAAGATATCTCAATTAATATCTTTAAAACCGATTGTTCGACACTCTCTGATGTGGTGGACAGATCATCATCGTTTAGTTCAGGGGGCTTCTTTTTGTTCCTCCAACCTAGACTGTGATCTCAAATGCAAATCTGACAGGTTGGGGAGCTGTATGGGGGTTTCTGACAGCACAAGGGGTTTGGGAATCTCAGGAGGTGAGATTACCAATCAACATTTTTGGAACTCCGTGCAATTTTCAGAGCTCTTCAGTCGTGGCCTCTTCTAAAGAGAGAGTCGTTCATTTGTTTCTAGACGGACGATGTCACAACCGTGGCATATGTCAATCATCAAGTATGAACTCACAGAAACGGATTATCTCAGTCGCCAAACACTACATCCGGGCGAATGGTTTCTTCACCCAGAGGTATTTCTTCAGATTGTTCAAATATGGGGACTTCCAGAAATAGATCTGATGGCTTCTCATCTAAACAAGAAGCTTCCCAGGTATCTGTCCAGATCCAGGGATCCTCAGGCTGAAGTAGTGGATGCATTGTCACTTCCTTGGAAATATTATCCTGCTTATATCTTTCCGCCTATAGTTCTTTTTCCAAGATTCTAAGGAACGTTCGTTTATTCTGCTGGTGGCTCCAGCATGGCCTCACAGGTTTTGGTATGCGGATCTTGTCCGGATGGCCACTTGCCAACCGTGGACTCTTCCGTTAAGACCAGACCTTCTATCGCAAGGTCCTTTTTTCCATCAGGTTCTCAAATCCTTAAATTTGAAGGTATGGAGATTGAACGCTTGATTCTCAGTCATAGAGGTTTCTCTGACTCTGTGATTAATACTATGTTACAGGCTCGTAAAACTGTATCTAGGAAGATATATTATCGAGTCTGGAAGATTTTCATTTCTTGGTGTTTTTCTCATCTTTTTTTCTTGGCATTCTTTTAGAATTCCTAGAATTTTACAGTTTCTTCAGGATGGTTTGGATAAGGTTTGTCTGCAAGTTCCTTGAAAGCTCAAATCTCTGCTCTTTCTGTTCTTTTTTTCACAGAAAGATTGCTAGTCTTCCTGATATTCATTGTTTTGTACAAGCTTTGGCTCGTATAAAACCTGTTATTAAGTCAATCTCTCCTCCTTGGAGTTTGAATTTGGTTCTGGGGGCTCTTCAAGCTCCTCCGTTTGAACCTATGCATTCGCTAGACATTAAATTACTTTCTTGGAAAGTTTTGTTTCTTTTGGCCATCTCTTCTGCTAAGAAGAGTTTCTGAATTATCTGCTCTTTCTTGTGAGTCTCCTTTTCTGATTTTTCATCAGGATAAGGCGGTGTTGCGAACTTCTTTTAAATTTTTACCTAAGGTTGTGAATTCTAACAACATTAGTAGAGAAATTGTGGTTCCTTCATTGTGTCCTAATCCTAAGAATTCTAAGGAAAACTCGTTGCATTCTTTGGATGTAGTTAGAGCTTTGAAATATTATGTTGAAGCTACTAAGGATTTCCAAAAGACTTCTAGTCTATTTATCTTTTCCGGTTCTAGGAAAGGTCAGAAGGCTTCTGCCATTTCTTTGGCATCTTGGTTAAAATCTTTGTTTCATCATGCCTATGTCGAGTCGGGTAAAACTCCGCCTCAAAGGATTACAGCTCATTCTACTAGGTCGATTTCTACTTCCTGGGCGTATAGGAATGAAGCTTCAGTTGATCAGATTTGCAAAGCAGCCACTTGGTCTTCTTTGCATACTTTTACTAAATTCTACCATTTTGATGTGTTTTCTTCTTCTGAAGCAGTTTTTGGTAGAAAAGTACTTCAGGCAGCTGTTTCAGTTTGTTTCTTGTGCTTATAATTTCAGTTTTTTTCATTATAAGATTTAAACCTTATTTTGGGTGTGGATTATTTTCAGCGGAATTGGCTGTCTTTATTTTATCCCTCCCTCTCTAGTGACTCTTGCGTGGAAGATCCACATCTTGGGTAGTCATTATCCCATACGTCACTAGCTCATGGACTCTTGCTAATTACATGAAAGAAAACATAATTTATGTAAGAACTTACCTGATAAATTCATTTCTTTCATATTAGCAAGAGTCCATGAGGCCCACCCTTTTGTGGTGGTTATGATTTTTTTGTATAAAGCACAATTATTCCAATTCCTTATTTTTTATGCTTTCGCACTTTTTTCTTATCACCCCACTTCTTGGCTATACGTTAAACTGATTTGTGGGTGTGGTGAGGGGTGTATTTATAGGCATTTTGAGGTTTGGGAAACTTTGCCCCTCCTGGTAGGAATGTATATTCCATACGTCACTAGCTCATGGACTCTTGCTAATATGAAAGAAATGAATTTATCAGGTAAGTTCTTACATAAATTATGTTTTTCTTATGTGTCATTGGCTTGAAGAATAAATGATACTGTGAATCACGGATGTGCTGTGTTTTTCTCATCCTTTCCATTATATCTGTAGCTGTGTCTTAAGTAATTATAAAAAGCTTCAAAATATACCACAGATACAGTCTAAACATATTTTGCATTATGTGTATATCAACCTTCATATTTTAAAAATCTTGTGTTTTCAGCAGATATTGTTGGTGTGGCTTTATAAAAGTTGATGCATCCTCTGTATTTGAAAGGAAGGGAGTCAAATTGGGGGTTGGCCTGGATCTTGACCTGAGAAACCCTGGGTGACCACTTTTTTGTTGAAACCAAGAGTCTGTCAGACACATTTGCCATGGAAAGCTTTGATGTGAAATTCAAAATACCCAATGTGCACAGACAGGAAGGCTAGTTCTCAAAAGTTCCTAAGTTCAATAAATGATGCACTAAAATAAGCTGCTAGTGGTATATTAACGTTATATTAAACTATATTGGAGGCAATTAATCACCATTATTTAAACACGCAACAAAGTGACATTGCATGTGTTGATTATGACCTGTCATAAGACATGTCCAAGCTCACATACTACCTCATCTAACATCAGAAGTATGTGGGTATAAAAATATAATCAATGGCACAAGAGTGGGCGGGCACCAGTTCATTTGGGCCCAATATAGCAAAGAATGGTACTTCATCTCTTATAGCTAGTCACATTGTTGTTATATTCCAGTTTAATCTTGGGAAATTTCATAATTTTGAATGCTGAGGCTTTCAGTAGGTTTGGTCTTCTTGTCAATAGTATCCTCATATTTACACTGTGGGAACTGATTATTTTATATACTAAAGCTAAAACACAGCCTTTTCCTGTAAAACCTGGTATCTTACCTGGGACAGTCTACACCAGTATTTTTATTGTTTTTAAAGACTAACAATCCCTTTATTACCCATTCCCCAGTTTTGCATAATCAACTCCGTTATAATAATACACGTTTTACCTCTTTGATTACCTTGTATCTAAGCCTCTGCAGACTGCCCCCTTATTTCAGTTCTTTTGACAGACTTTCATTTTAGCCAATCAGTGCTGACTCCTATAACTCCACAGTGTCTTAATGTCACACATGAACTAGTGCTGTCTAGCTGTGAAATCTGTCAAAATGCTTAGAAATTAGCATATGAGCCCCAGGCTACCTAGGTTTAGCTTTCATGAAAGAATACCAAGAGAACAGAGTAAATTTGATGTTTAAAAGTGAATTGGAAAGTTGTTTAAAATTGCAAGTCCTATAAGAATCATGAAATCTTAATTTTTACTAGACTGTCCCTTTTAACTGTGGTACAAATGTAACTGTGATAAACACATTTTTTCCCATTGTTAACTTGAGACTGTATTAACGCAACTAATTGTATAGAACCAAATAAAGTCACGTAGTGGTTTATAAAGATGTAAACTTTGGGCACAGATTATTTAGAAGTATTTGCTTAAACAAAAAGGTAGAAATAACATTTTTATTTTAATTCACCAAGAAATTAAAGATTATGGGATCATTATTCTACAGAAAACTCTGTTAAGGATTTATTATCCTGTGATGTTTCCATTTATCTCCTTACAAACCCAGTAGGGCTACTGTAATTCATTTGGCCTACCAAACACATTACGGAAATAATATAATACCCCCAAGGGTTAATTTATACACTTACATTTAGCATTGCATGGTATTCAGATATGATTTATGCCACTTCGTTATGTGCCAGCTTCATTAATGTGGAAATATTTTTACTTTTCAAATGGGAAATCAAAAAAACGCTACCTGTCAGACAAGCTCCTCTACACTGGCATTATCTTGTCTTAAACACTCGGCTCTAGATGGAACACTCTGTGTAGACACTTAATTGACAGGCTAATCTGAAGTGTTTTTCAGGGTTGGTAATAAGTTAAACACTGTAGTGATTAATTAAAATGAGCAATTATGCCCTCTGACTAGCAATTACCATCCAGAGAGCTGAATATCAGTGGATATGTTCATCGTGCCTCTGATTCTTGTTTGTAAATAGAGTTGTAGTTGGATGGTAAACAACCCTAGATCTTATTACTTCTTAAACGAGCTCTGGTGCATAAAAGATCATTAAAAGGATATTAAACCCTCATTTCTTCTTTCACGATTCGGACAAAGCATGCAATTTTAAGCAACTTTCTAATTTACTCCTGTTATCACTTTTTCATCGTTCTTTTGGCATCTTTGTTTGAAAAGCAGTAATGTAAGCTTAGGAGCTGGCCCATTTTTGGTCCAGCACCTGGGTAGCGCTTGCTGATTGGTGGCTAAATGTAGCCACCAATCAGCAAGCGCTACCCAGGACTTCGAACCAAAAATTACATAAAGACAAGCTTTCAAGATTTCTTAAGCAATTTGTGCATGTGTGTATATACACTCACCGGCCACTTTATTAGGTACACCTGCTCAATTGCTTGGTAAAACAAATTGCTAATCAACCAATCACATGGCAAGCAACTCAATGGATTTAGGCATCTAGACGTGATGAAGACGACTTGCTGAAGTTCAAACCGAGCATCAGAATGGGGAAGAAAGGGGATTTAAGTGAATTTGAATGTGGCATGGTTGTTGGTGCCAGACAGGCTGGTCTGAGTATTTAAAAAACTGCTGATCTACTGGGATTTTCACGCACAACCATCTCTAGGGTTTACAGAGAATGGTCCAAAAAAGAGAAAATATCCAGTGAGCGACAGTTGTGTGTTCGTAAATGCCTTGTTGATGTCAGAGGAGAATGGGTAGACTGGTCCGAGACGATAGGCAACAGTAACTCATATAACCACTCGTCACAACCAAAGTATGCAGAATACCATCTCTGAACACACAACATGTCCAACCTTGAAGCAGATTGGCTACAGCAGCAGAAGACCACACCGGGTGCCACTCCTGTCAGCTAAGACCAGAAAACTGAGGCTACAATTTGCACAGGCTCACCAAACTTGGACAATAGAAGATTGGAAAAACGTTGTCTGAGTCTCGGTTTCAGCTGCGACATTTAGATGGTAGGGTCAGAATTTGGCGTAAACACGAAAGCATAGATCCATATTGCTTTGTATCAATGGTTCAGACTGGTGGTGGTGTAATGGTGTGGGGGATATTTTCTTTGACACTTTGGTCCCCTTAGTACCAATTGAGCATTGACCTACCTGAGTATTGTTGCTGACCATGTCCATCCCTTTATGACTACAGTGTACCCATCTTCTGATGGCTACTATTAGCAGGATAATGCACCATGTCACAAAGCTCAAATCATCTGAAACTGGTTTCTTGAATATGAATAAGAAAGGACTGGTATATGGACGCAAAATAAAGGAGGCTATTAAACTTATAATAGACTTATAATAATTTTATAAGATACTGAAACCAGAGATTTCTAACATTTTAACCACTTTATTCAATTAACTTTATATGAATTGTATCTATTTTTTTTTATATTACATACTATTAGACTTTATATTTGTTATATTTAATTGTTATGTTTTATATTTAATTGTTATTTCTTATGATTGGATCATTTTTATGTTTATGTATCTTATGCACAGTGTATGATGGTGCACCTGTGATTGTTTATTGAATATATATGTTTTTTAGATGCTGGATGAGTCATTCTGAGTAGGGTGGATACCAGATTTTACTCTTTTGTTTGGACCTACCTGATTCAGGAAGGGAGTTTGAATGTATATTTATATTATACTATGTATATAGATATCCTTATTATAAGTCTAATACCCTCCTTTTATTTTGCACCCATATACCAGTCCTTTCTTTTCTATTTTTCTTTTTACAGGGACACAATATATTGGGAAATATCGATAGTCTCTGCTAGGTTGTTGGGCAGCATTCTCTTTGGAGCTTTGATATATTTAGCGCCTGTCATATGTTCTCTCTTTTTATTTATTTATTTATTTATTTATATATATATATATATATATATATATATATATATATATATATATATACAGGTGGCCCTCGTTTTAC